>NC_050458.1:27976175-28196175 GCF_903995425.1 Onychomys torridus | reverse complement strand
CAAGCATCCATACCAGACCAGGAAGCTCAGCAAGAGCCATGCTAATGACCACAGCCCCCTTCACACAGCGTCAGCCTCTGCCTTCTCTGAGCCTTTGTTCACTCTTCTCACAAGAGGTCAGGATGTCTAGTGAGGATAGTGGGGGTGCCTTAAGTGTCAAAGACGAAACTCTTCAAGAAAGTCAAGTGACGGAAAAACATGAAAATCAACACGGTGATCTCCTCAGCATGAAATCAGCCCTGTGCAGAGGAGATCCTGACAAGAAATGCTTAATGTGATTGATGTCTTCATCATTACCAAAACATCACCTTTCTGGCTGTAACTTCATCTTCTGTAAGCTTTTCCCTGGAGTTGGCAGACAAAATGGGATTGATATGCACAGCTCTAACAACACTAAAGGATGTCATATAGAAGAATCCACACTGACTAAGGGATTAGGGTGACACAGACTCAAACCCATCCCATGACCGAGGGGCTTAGGTTTGCAGGTGGCTGGCAACTCTTTTTTTGTTTGTTTTGTTTTGTTTTTTTAGTTTTTTGAGACAGGGTTTCTCTGTGTAGTTTTGGTGCCTGTCCTGGATCTCACTCTGTAGACCAGGCTGGCCTCAAACTCACAGAGATCTGCCTGGCTCTGCCTCCCGAGTACTGGGATTAAAGGCGTGTGCCACTGCTGCCCATTGTGACTGGCCTTCTTAAGCTTCATTTTCCTTCTGTGCAAAGTGGGAGTAAAAGTCTCTGTCTCTTAGAGTAGTGGCCAAACCTTAACACAATTCAGAAAGCATCCCTGCGCACAGCATGGGTGGAAGGAGAGGCTGCGGCTGTTTTCATCAATAAAGGCTGCTCTCTCAGCTTCAGATATTCTAGCCACATCTCACCAGACTCCTTACTTGCCCCCAGACACGTCAAGTAGAAGAACAGATCTGTGCCATTAATTCACAATGATTCAGCAGGTGCCCAAGGTCCAACAGATGTGAGTGTAGTCCCAACTCTGATCACTGGTGATCCTGGACAAATAACTTCTCTTAAAATAAGGTATTCCACAGGCAATTTTCATAATAGAAATACCACATCAGCTAGCCTGATACCTGTGAAAATTACTTGGCTCCTGCTTTGTGATGCTTTTCAGGGGTAAGGGGTGTGACATGACTCTGTGGCTTGTTACAGAATAATGCTCAGAGAAATATTGTGCCTCAGTTGTCTACCTGCAAAATGGGAATAACCACCATCTCTGTTGCATTGCATATGGTGTTGTGGAACAAATGGCAACGTCCCTGTCATGCTTGGCATGGTGCCAGGCACATGCTTATCGCATAATGAGTGTGACATGTCAGTAATAGAGTAATCACTAGTTACAACACTGGTAATGTTCGTAGATTACTGCAACACTCTCTGCCCGCCCTACACATGTGTAAAGCACTCCACGGACATCTGTTAACTCAATGTATACCTTCAGTGTTTACTTACGACATCTCACCCCACTCAGAAAATAGTTCACTCATGGGCTCAGTCTACTTCTGTTAGTGAAGAAGGAAAACACACCCCAATGGCACAACAACAACAACACACACACACACACACACACACACACACACACAAATACACACACTCACACACATACACAAATACACACACACTCACACACTTATACACACACACATACACAAATACACACACACACACACACACACACGCTTCTTCAAAATAAGACAGGCCCCAGACAAGGCCATGACACTGGCTGTTAGGAACTGGGAAGAAGATGTAATTTCTGGTCAATCATAACTGTGTCTCTTGCCCTGTAGTTGTCAGTCAAGGTCTACTTCCTCCTGTCAAGCACTGAAGGTCACCTGTTCCTCTGTTTGAAGCTGGGAGATTATCTTATTTCATATAACATCACTGCATCAGCCTTCATCGCTGCCCCGAGTACTTTCACTCCTGTAACAAGGAGCCATGCTCCACAAACTCTCTGAGAACATTATCTGGGCCCTAAGTCAGCCACCACTGTTCACTGCTCAGCTAAGCCTGCCAGTTCTCCAACCCAAGCCTTAGCCTTTTGTTTTGTTCATCCATTCACCCATTCATCAAGACATTTCTTGAGTATTCACTGTGCCAGACACTAGACATTTCTTGAGTACTCACTGCCAGACACATCCAGCAAGATACCACTCCTTGTCTTTGTCAAAGCAGACCACAAATAGAGCATTTCAACACAGTGTGTCAAATGCAGTCACAAAGCCAGCAGGGAGCAATGTTGTAGAAACCTAGACAAATGTGTGAGGGATCTAAGCTCTTTGTGGAACATTGAAAAGTTGGAGAAGAGACACTTAATATCATCAAGAAGAAAACCGGCCATTTCTTACCACTACTCATCTCACAAATACATGTTGAGAAACCATTTTCTAATGCACCACATTCTCTGGAAACCTTCCTCTTGCAATTCAGCTTTCAATGAGCAATCCTATGTATGCACCTTTCATGTTCTGGCTCTGAAATCAGACTAGCATCTCAAGGCAAGCCAAGCTGGGCCTGCTATGCACTCTGTCATAGCTGCAGCACACAACAGTAGTAGGCATGCCACGAATGTTTACCAGTTAATAAAGTAGCATTGAATAGCCTTGCACTATGAAATTTCCATTGGCAACAGTGATATAAGTACTACATAGACATACATGAGGGGCCAGTCAGCAACATAAGTTGACAACAAAAAACCTAGATGAGTGATTAGAACTGACAGAGTGGGAACAACAGGAGGATCAACTCAGTTCAATTAAAATCAGCCAACTAATATTAATTGTACCTTATAGATGAAAGGAAATTTGACGAACAAAAGAGAATACAAAATTAAATAATTGAAAATAAGCCCTTATGCTTAACATTTTAGCTGAAGGGTAGCATGCCTCTACAAAAATGACCCGCATACATTAGAGGCTATGAATATTCAAGAGGAGAAGCATCAGAAAAACTTTAGAAGGTCCTTAGAAAGCATCTAGAATAAACCTTTTCTATGTGTGTTCAGATGAAGGGGAATGAAGAAATCATTCTTGGAAAAGAAAGTATCACTAAGAAGATGAAAAATGGCTTGTTCTTTTCAGGTAGCCCACTTCAATAGTCATTCATCTAAAGATGGTGCTCAGGAGTGGACAGACTCAAGAAGTCAGCCAGCTTTTCCAGGAACACCCTTCATCCATAGCTCTGAAATGTTGTGGATCCTACCTTGCTGCCATGTTAACATATTTGGCCCTTTTGTTTCAGCAAAGAAGTATAACTGATGGGATTGCTCAACAGATAAAGTGCCCAGGACCCAAAAACAAAAGCTGAGTGTGGTACGACCCACTTGCATTCTCGGGGCTGGAGAGGTGGAGACATACAGATCCCTGAGGCTCACTTGTTAGCCAGGCCAGCACACTAGGAGAGTAAAGGTGAGTGAGAGACCCTGTTTTAAAAAGAAAGAAAGAAAGAAAGAAAGAAAGACAAGAGGGAAGGGAGGGAGGGAGGGAGGGAGGGAGGGAGGGAGGGAGGGAATGAGGGAGGAGGAACAGGTGGATGGGAGAATGGGGTTATAATAATTCTTCTTGCCTTCATATATGTGTGCACACAAGTTCATGCATACTTGTATATGCACATTGATTCTCATACATACATGAACATGCAAATATACACTAAGCTGCATAATCAAAACTGTGCCTTGAGACCATTTATGGGCAGTGAGGCAAGAGACACACTGTTTCTGCTTTATTCCTTTGGGAAACTGCCATTAAACATTCTATTCTGATACTCAAGGCTACTCACCTCAAGCCTCAGTCTAAGGAGTGGACAAGAAGAGCCATCCAAAAAACTAATTCCCTTGCAGTAATGACCAGTCCAGTTGTGGCCATTTGCCTCCAAGACATGCAGAACCTTTCTCTGAATAGAAACTCTGACATTAGAAAAGAGAACCCTCTTCCACTGCTGTTGTTAACCTTAAAAAAAAAAAAAAACAAAACAACGAACTTGAAAATATCTGTGGCTGTCTTCTGCCAAAGGAACTTTGCTGGATGGCATGATACTAGCATGCCAGGGGACCCAATTCTTCTATTTCAAAAATGAAAGTGGAATAAAAACATTTCCACTAATGTAACATTAACTCAAAGATGCAAATCGTCATCCCTAGAAAGTCACTAGAACACCACCCAAGAAATGTGAGCACAAAGCAGAGGGGGATATTAAAGTAAATCCTGAAAAGTTCCTGACAAATGAGAACAGAAACAGAAAATGAATCTGAGATGGCTGAATAGCACAGAGCAATATGGCTGACCTGAACATAAACCAACCAGCAATTACACTCACTGCACATCCACTAAAACCTCTAACCAAAACAGAGACTCTGTATAAAAACCCAAGGAATGACTATATTCTACATATAAGAGACATACTTGATACTAAGAATATAAATTAGTTATAGGTGAAAAATTAAAAGAGATATAGTGCTAATAAGCATTAGAAACTGAAAATGCCTCAATATCAACAAAATAAGCAGCAACAGGCTAGAGACATGGCTCAGCAGTCAAGTGTATTTGCTGCTCTTGCAGAGGACCCAGGGTCAGTTCCCAGCACTCACATGGTGGCTCACAACCATCTGTAGGTATTAACAAGGAACACATACACACATGCAGCCCAAACACCCAAACACATTAAATAAGGTAATAAATATCAATATTCCCAGATACATTAACAGATTTTTATGATAAAAGGTCAATGATCAGACAGAAGGAGGGAACAAGAGGCAGCGATGAGAAAGGATTATTTTAAAGCTGATTTCATGTCACTAATTGTCTGATATGAAGATTATAGTACTCAGGACACCTTCCCTCTTTCCCTAAATTAGCACATGCAAAGCATATATTTTAACAACATACATCTGTACTAATTTTATTAATATACTTTGTCTCCCACCAGAGCAAAAATTCTAGAAATATGAGGACCTGTTTTTGTCATGCTGTGTGTACTCCCATTTCTCAGCATCTGGAACAGTGGTAATATATCCTAAGTACTCAAAGAATACTGTTTGAAACAGGCATGCTTGAGGACACACATGAATGAAAATGCTATCAGAGAGCCCGTGACTGCACCGGAGTTCCTGAATGCTACTCCTGCATTCTTTTCCTCTCTTCCCACATCGAAGGAAATCCATCTGCCAATGTCTGTGAAGCTCAGCTCATAGCTCAGAACCCTTTCTCATGGCAGTCAAAACAAAACAAGCGTTTAGATGAATGAGACAGGAAATGACCAATAGCCACAGCTAATGACACAACTTTGTCTGACGGGGGTGGTGTGTTGGGGGGTGGGGAACAGCTCCTCTGCAGAAGGAGCCACAGGAATGTGAAGCAGGAACATTTTTAATGACTTTTCAAATGAAATGATACAGTTTGCCTTCCAGTTACTCTCTGATAAACCCGAAAGTCACCCTACAAATTTCAACCACCATTTAGTCAGCATGAACGATCCCGCCTCCAAGCCTCCTCTGAGGAGAGCAGTAGGTCACATTCAACAGATGGGAGAATTAGAATGTCTCATCTCTGGAGGGTAATGGACCTTTCAAGCATCTCATAAATACTATAGGCCCTGAGCCCAGAAAAACCTATTTCCACAAGGCGTTTCTCATGTACTTTGATACAGTTGAATGACCACTGTGAGTTGGTCCTCAGAACGTGTGGTCTCAAGCAGTGGTGTTGCGTTTTGTAGATCCTAGCATCCGGAAAACAAAACATTCCATCTAAGCTATCAAGAAACAATTGCACACAGACTCTGCCTCTTTATCATGTCTAACGTTATTTGGGGTGCTTTATAAGTATTTTGCTTTACATAAGCAGACAAAAAAAAATTGCAGTCATCTCTGATGAATAAGGTATGTGGCTCAGCTGGTTAGCATCCAGTTTGGAGAGGAAATGCATGAGTAAAAAGTAATGAGATTAGGGTCTGTGCATGAGAGGAATGCTGACTTCAATCTTGACCCTCTCTTTGCATGTGTGTTTGTGAATGCATTACTGAACAGTCCTGAACTCCTGTTTTTTATTAGTCTGGGAAGTGGAAATTAAACTACCTGCCTTGTGCCTTTTGTCAAAAACTAAATAAGGTAATTTTGCAGAGTGTTGACTACTATCTGTGGTAGCAGTGTTACCATTACGGCTTTAAAGCAACATTTACACACATACACACAGATATTTGTAAGACATACAAGTAGAAAGGACACTTTGGAAACATGATGGGGGGAGAGAGCTGTAAAGGAAGTGGAAGGTGGGATAGGAGAGGGCAATAGAATATATGTGACGTAAGAGTAGAAAGTGTTCTAATCAAAGGGTATAAAGGAGATAAAAAGAGAGAAAGAGAGACAGGTTAAGACCAGTAGTCTCACCAGTGGGAAAGGGAATAAGCAAGAGCAAAGTATGACATACCCCATATGAAAATGCTTTAAAGAAAGTCATTACTTTTTATGCCAACTTCATTTTTTAAAATTATATTTGTGTTTTAATTTTACACATCAGCCATGGGTTCCCCTGTCCTCCCCCCTCCCGCCCCCCCCCCCACCTTCCCCCCAGCCCCTCCCCTCCATTCCCATCTCCTCCAGGGCCAAGACTCCCCTGGGGATTCATTTAAACCTGATGGATTCGGTACAGGCAGTTCGTTTTTTTAAGTTTCACATTTTTAAGAATTGGAGGATAATGTATTTTTGAGTCAAGGCAGTGACAGTGGACTAACGGTCTAGACATCCACTGTATCAAGCATAGTGTTTCCATAGAGAGCTTTGGGTGATTAGCGGAAGAGCCTCTCAGCAAGAGCCAATCTCACATTGTGGTATAGGGATTGGCTGTTTCTTGTAGAACAGATGTGGTGATCCTAAAGCCAATCTTAGAAGTCTACAACACAACTGAACTTCTTTTGTGACTCGGCATTTCCAGCTGCCCATAACTGTCACCCCTTGCTCCCACCCCAGGACTGGCTGTGGAGCAAATTCTATTGGCAGAATCAGGAAAGAATGTCAGATATGGTGACTCACATGTTCTCTTCTACCCAGCACTAACATCTATCACTTCCACGCACCCTGAAATGGTAGCGCAATCCCCTAGGTAGATGGGCGGGGGTCCTTCATGCAATGGAGCATCCTCAGCAACAGAATATGGAGCTAACATCTGAGAAAGCAAACAAAATGACCAGTTGAGAGAAAGGAGTCCTCAGCTGACAAAGGACTAAAGTCACAACCAAATCAAAACTATCATAACCAAAAAGAGTAGGTTAGCAGATGAGCCATAGACTGCTTCAAGGCTACACAAGAAAGAGGGAGACAGACTGAGTGTTGCTGTCGCCTTTCAGGAGAGAGAGTGTTCTAATTATTTGAGAAGAGCTTCCTGGCATACTTGGCAAGCAGGTTCTGCCTTAGCGGAACCTAATAATAAATGGTTCTTAGAGTGGACGTGGGAATCATTCAATAAAACTTAGATTGTGATTCTCGTGTTTTCTATGTTTATTAAATCCAAAAGTATCTCTGTGGGGTGTGTGTGTGTGTGTGTGTGTGTGTGTGTGTGTGTGTGTGTGTGTACCTGAAAGAGAGGGGATTATGGGATCCCATCACATATAGTCACAGAATCCTGCAAAAATGCTGAGACCTCTATCCCCAGCTGTGCTTCATGACGATCTCCATGTTAACAGCCTAGAACCTCCCACCTATATACTGCACTTTACATTATCAGGTGCATTGCTATCTATTTTTTTCTCACTTCACCCCTATACCTCCCCAAGTACAGCATCCTGCAGCTTGTAAGTAACAAAACTGAACTCCATACTTGTTTTCTGAGTTCTTTGAGACCCAAATCATGTATGAAGCACAGCTCTGACTACCTTTAAGTCAATCTCAGCCTCTCTCTCTCTCTCTCCCCGCCCCCCTAGATCTCTGGTCTTACTGACTTTCTGGTAACTACTTCCCAAGGACAATATTTGAAAATGATGCTACTCACTTTCCTACTTTTTATTCAGGGTCTATGTTTCCCTGTCAAGTCTCCTCACATGTCCAACCTAGGATACAACTGACTCTGGGTTGTTTCAGTCCCTGCTCTGGACTCCATCTGCCCTGGCACAGAAGGTTGAACCTGCTTCTCATTGTAACAAGGTTGCACTAATTAGCTGCATTTGATTTTGCATAGGAGAAAAATGCAAATGAATGCAAAGTAGTATGCAAATGAGCAGTATCTTGGCTCTCTCCAAGACGGAGCCTGCAATGCTGATGCCAATGACAATGTATATTAATAGCCACCTAAGCCAAGCATGCTCTGTTTTCAGATGGGGTGAGCATCAGGGGGTTTCTTTTCTGTGTAGTAATTGTGACTTTATATTGAATTCCAAGTTTATGATCCTGGATAAGAAATCCACTGGTCACAATGCTGTCCTTTCTGGAAAGAATTTCTGCTGCAATTGGGTTTATCAGAACATCACCAAGTCACATAAAGTGTAGTTTAAAATCTTGCTTCCAGTCTGGCGTGGTGGCATATTCCCATAATCCCAACACCTAAGAGACTGAGCCAGGAAAAAAATCTCAAGCTTGAAGCTAGCCTGGCATAGGGAGTGAGATGTCTCAAAAACAAAACAAGACAAAAACTAGTCTTTGGTTGAATGAGCTGTTTAACCCAAGAGTCTGCTTGACTCTAAGCACTGAATGTAGGAGCAGCAGAGGAACAGATGAGGACTGAGTGAAAGGAAGCTTCCCTTCTCTGAGATACAGAAGAGACCAGCCATGCCTGACTCTTTTCATAGGCCTCTCTCTCATGCAGGCAGGGACTGAATTAGAAAGTAATGAAGACTGGGCAGAGCCCATCCCAACCTCGGTCCCCATGTCACTTGTCATTTCATCCACTGAATCTTTCTAGAACAAAGCGGTGAAAAGAAAACATAGCCTGTCATTTCATACAAAGAGCTCTAGGACCTCGGACAGTCCCCCAGGAATGAGCAAAGGGTTCTGGTGCTTCCTAAAGTGCCATGGTCTGAAAGATAGTGGCTTTCCTTGCAAAATCCTCCCTAAGGAACTCAGGGTTCCCAGGCAATGGCTCCCTCTCTCACCCATTCACCCTGGAGCATGTGTTTAGCTTATCTCTCCCAAACAGACTATAAGTTTCTCATGGACAGAGACATTTCTGAATCACCTCTGTGTCCTTAGCAAGTAAAGGAAGACCCGACAGAGCATGTACATCAGGATGTGGGGGGGGGGGATCTCAGGAATGATGGGATGTGTGGGAAGAAACCTCACAAACAGCAAGAAGGATGAGGAATAGAGAGACAGACTATAAAGGAGGATAAAGGGGGAGGGAGAGGGAGGAAGGGGTAATAGAGGAGCAAAGGAAGAGAGGAAGGGGGGAAAGAGGGCAGGCAGGCTCTCTCCCTGCGAGAGAAGAGTGGGTTCTCCATGGAAACAGAAGTGTCTGTTTGCTTTAGGATGCCACCAAAGAGGAAAATTGTAAATCACTCTCCAGGCAGGAGGCAGGATGATTTCTCTAGCTTTGACAGCTAAATTTGAAAAACACTTCTATCAGTCTCCATAGAGTCTGAGCCTCCCACCTAGACCAGGTGCTTTGGCAACTGAAAAAAAAAAAAAAAAAAAGGCAGCCATGCACACACTATTTTACCTTATACTTTACTTATAGACAAATAGTCTCTCAGAATCACTTTATCATTTTGTCAGACATACCCCCCACCCTAACTGCCAAGAAGAAAGGAATGGAGTGAGAGAGAGAAGGGGTAAATGGCAGCCTAACAGGCAGAGAAGTTTAGGCAATGCTTGCTTACCTGCTGTGGCACCAGGAAAGGTCTCTCATCCTGACACAGGTCCTAGGAATGGAGAGACTTGAGTTTGAAACTCTGCAACCCCTGTGCCAAGCATCAAGGCCTAGGAAAGTTTCTCCAGACCTGACCTGCTTGTCTGGGAATGAGAAGGAATTTTCTCATGCTTTCATGGGTGGTTATAGAACGTGAAGTGTGTGTGTGTGTGTGTGTGTGTGTGTGTGTGTGTGTGTGTGTGTGTGTAGATATATTATATAGTATATAATATTACATATTATATATATATGGAGTCAATGTAAGAACTTGGCAAAGATTATGTGCCTGACAAGCCTGAGTAAAGCCCTCTGCCTTCCCTCTCCACTCTGGCACTATACAGACCTCCTTGATCCTTCAATTTCTCCTTTTGGGGTTTCAATTAACTGCAGTCAGCTAGAGTTTAAAATAATCAAGGAAAATTCCAGAAGGGCTGAATTCTTATGTTTTTAAATTGTGTGCCATTGCTAGTAGGGCAGAGAAACTTCTGGTGTGAACTATCCATTGTTCCAATGTATCCTTGCTGTATGCACTACCTGCCCATTTAGTACTGAGCAATCTGTCATCAGAACAACTGTCCTTGTAGAGCCTACATCCAAGTAATCTTTTTTTTTTTTTTTAGTTGATAACAGCTCAAAGCACAAAAGCAGTAGTGCTATGATTATGATGTGACAAAGAAACACAGTAAAATATGTATTTGGGTCCTTAAAATGGATGAAGAATTCTCTCTCATGAATATGTATAAATGTATATGAAATTCAGTATATATAGAGTCTATCATTTCAGGTATCATAGGAGATATCAAAATCTAAGTGCTTGAAAAAGGACACATCTATTATCTCCCAGTTATGGTCAAAATTTGGGTGAGGCTTCCTGGTGATTCTGGCTCTGAAGTTGTAGGTGTCTGGAAGCTGAGATTCTGTGATTCATATCCAGGGAGGCCACTCCCCCTGACTGTTGGCAGAGAGCCTCATTTCATGGTGGCTGTCACCAGGAAATCCAGTTTGTAGCTACAAAGTCTTCACATAAGCTGCTTGGGTGTCTTATAAGATGGTCACTGGCCTCTTCTTGAGTGGTTGGTCCAAATTCTGGCTTAGATTAGGGAGTCCTTCATCATCATACCTGCCATTATTCTATTAGTAACAGCTGAACACGGGGTAAGACAACATTCTGACAGTCATCATTTATTGAGCACATGCTATATGCCAGGCCCATTGCCAAAAGAGTTGCCTAAAATGACTTAAGTTGTAACAACATGCCCAGGAGGGGACTAGCAATATTCCCTTGTTCTGATGCAGAAACATTGGTGCAAGAGATGTCAGGTAAGTGGTGCATATTACAGCATTAGTATGAGGTACTTCTGCCTCCACCTTATGAAGATACCATTATCTTATTTCTATGCCCTGATTTCATCTTGGAAAATGCCAGGCACTATGCAAATAGGAGCAGGGAGATTGACTCCTTGCTAGATCCACAGGTCCCTGCTGGGCCTTATTAGTGATTTGTGTGTATATGTGCACATGTGTGTGTGCCCGACCATCTGTGTGCATATACTACACGTGAGTATATATGATAGAAAGGAGGGTTGGACATTATGGGGCTGCAAAGACATCAAGCCTTCTCTTGCTTTACATGGACACACCTAGGGAGATTGTTCGCTTGCTCTCTCACTCACTTGCCTTCTAGCCTACTCTCTCTCTCTCTCTCTCTCTCTCTCTCTCTCTCTCTCTCTCTCTCTCTCTCTCCTTCTCTCCTGAAAAATCAGTCAGGTAGCAACCACTATGCCTACATTTCTACAATCATGTCCCATATCCAAATGGCCCCTGACTTTGCAGAAAGTCAGGCTTAGAGGAGTAAACTGATGATTTCATGGTTACCTGTGTGACTCAGTGGTGCTAACTTCTCCCCCAGTGTGACTGAGTTCAAACATACAAAAACAGTCTTATGCAAATCCAGTGAATATGTGTGTGTTCATGGCCTATTTAAGGTAGAAAACTTTTGCTCCCTGAATTGACCTCCGACCTGATTTGTGGTCACTCCTTGCTGTGATCACATGGCCAGTTGATCAGGACCAAGACAAGTTCCAGTATTCTCTATTGTCCCTCTTCCCTTCCCAGATCCATCTCTTTGCCACAGGAATCCGATTCCAGTGAATGACATCTCCCAGATGCCTTTGCTTTCTGTGTCTTCTTGGGCACAGTAAGTATTTTAGAAGTTGGGAGGTCATTCTCCCCCATTCCATGCTTGCCATAGTTCTGGTTTCTGGTATCTGTCTGAAGATGATCCCTTCATGCCCTGCCCCATAGAGTTTTCCAAACACTACTCTTCCCCTGATCCTTGTGGTTAATTGTGGTGATATTGTATTCCCCAATATATTATGCACCTTAATAAACTTATCTGGGGACAGAGAACAGAACAGTCACTAGATATAGAGACCAGAAAATGGTGGCACACACACCTTTAATCCTAGCATTCCAAAGGCAGAGATCTGTCTGGATCTCTATGAGTTCAAAGCTACACTGGAAACAGCCAGGCATGGTGACAATGCCTTTAATTCCAGGAAGTGATGGCAGGAAGCAGAAAGGTATATAAGGCATGAGGACCAGGAACTAGAGCCTGGTTAGGCTTTTAGGCTTTTGAGCAGCAGTTCAGCTGAGGACCCAGAGGCTTCCAGTGAAACGAGATCAACTGAGGAATTGGCGAGGTGAGGTTAGCTGTGGCTGGTTCTATTTCTCTGATCTTTCAGTATTTACCCTAATACTTAGCTCCAGGTTTGTTTTTATTAATAAGACCTTTTAAGATTCATGCTACAGTTAATTCCCATCTTATAGCATCAAGAGACCATAGGTTTACTTCTTTGTTTTTGTTTTTATCTCTTTTGTGTTGACTATGTATCTGTAATGAATTTACCCCAAAACTTAAAGGCTAAAAGCAATAACTAGTTTTTTCCGCTCCCATCATATATGTTGGTTATTTGAGCTGGCTCAGCTCCCATTTCTACTTAAAGTGGTACTGATTGATTAGACTCATCCTAACATTTGCAATAGATCAATGTCATCTAGTGCTGGCTGGAGCTGGCCTTTGGCAGATCTTTCTCTTCAAGGGTCCTCAAGTGGGCTGGTACAGGTTTCATCACATGACATCAAAAGCATCCCAGAGAGTGAGGGCAGGGATTTCAATGCTCCTAGCACCCATCCCAAATCACATTTGCCACAATCCACTGGTCAGAATAAGCCATAAAGATATGCTAGATTAAAAGGAAGTTAGAAAATAAATGATCTAGATGGAAAGAATTTTGAAGGAGAATACACAATAACACTTCTGAAATCTGTAAAGCAATGAATAACCCACCAGCCCAGCCATCCCTGGGAGTCAAGCCTTTGTTCTTTCTTTCTAGAACTCTTCTTTCATGTGCCTCTGCTTCCTACTGGGACCTTGACAGACGTAGTACGCAACAACACTATTTATGATTTTTATTCTGCCATGGTTTTTGAGTTGGCTCTGTATTACATTAGTGCTATTTCATCTAGAACACTCTTTGTACAAATTTTTACATCCTTTCTCCCATGAATGGACATTTAATTCAGCATGTCTGCTTTTAGGATTACAAACACTGCATTCTTTCCTTTGCACATGAGTGTTCTCCAGGGAGCATAATTGAGAGTAAAGTTGCTATAGTGTAATATTGCCAAGTTACTTTCCAAAGTCAATATAGTCTTTCAGAGAACAAATAGAATTTGAGAGCTGAGCATAGTTGAAAAACTGGGTTTACCTTATATTATACAATTATGTGTGTTTAAAGAGCTATACCAATATATGATTGGAATGAAGCTCCCACCCAGTACAAGGATTTTTTTAAGCAGTGTTCCCAAGAGATGGTCAAACAACCCATTCTTGAACTCTAGTAGTCCACAGGGAAGCTTGATTTGTTCACTTTGATTCCCTCTGCAGAGGAAAAACACATTGGGGAAAAAGATAATTCCTGCCTTTGCCTGAAGCTGCACCAGCCCCCTGGAAGAGATGGAGACAGGGAGAGGGCACACGAGATAAGAGTAGTAGAGTGCTCTAGGGTGCAAGCAGGTGGACATTTCTGCTCCACTAAGGCGTCTGTGTTCTTTTTGTGTGAAAAAGAGGCATTGTAGGAAGTGAGGCAAGAAAGAAGCATATACAGTTACAATCTGGAGTGTCCAAAATGATGGCAGAGGGATTGAAAGGGGAATAAGCATAAGGACCCTGGAAGAATATTCCAATGCCCATAGTGAATGGGCACTGTAAAAGGAGAAGGAACTTCTTTTGCTGTTTAAAGCGAGAATCTGGACTAAGTTAGGCAGCTCAGGCTCACGTGCTGCCAACCTCTTGGAACATTTGTTTTGTTTTCTGTGAAGCAAGGATAATAAAAGTACCTACAAAGGTGTGATTAAAAACCCGTCTTAGTTCAAGAGGGAAGAACTAGGGCATCGTCACAATCAAACCAAAGCAAATCCAAACTCTGAAAGTGGAAATAACTCCACATTCAGTTCCAAGAATGCACCCATGATTTCTGGTCTCCTCCTTGGTTTTCTTCTCCACCACTGCATTCTGCCATACATACAGCTTGTTTTCCAGGTTCTGGTTGGCTCCACTCCACCACAGCTGCTCTTCCTTGTAGCCATGCCATGGTACTGGCATCTCCAAAACTTTGGGGGATCTTCTGTTGTAACTGGGTTGCACGTTCACTAGTAGCTCCTCATAGGTTCTCTTCCTGGTGCCAAGCCTCAACTTCTCTTCAGGACCCATTCATTTCCAGGTCTTCAATGGCCAGTGAGGATACACTTTCACCAAGGACCTGTCCTGACCTCTTACAGTGGCAAGATACAGCTGTTCTCCATCACCCTTTCATGTCTTCAAAACCAGTACCACCTGGGTGACTCTTTCACTACAAGTTTGACTGCCAGCATAAGATACAATTGTTGGCCACCTGTGGAACACAGCTTCTATGCACTGACTCTCAAAAAACATTTCTGAGATTGTACCCCAATAATGCTGGTCTCTTCCCAGTCGCCGCTAACTTCTCAGCTCCAGCTGACAGTGTCAAATATCCTAGGAGAGCAACGGATTCACTTTAGTAGTTCTGATATCTTGTTAACCTCAGCTGATTCTTTAGTCCCAGTTAACCAGAGCCACAAGATCTTAATTCAAAATAACAAATGGTCCTGATAGGGTGTTTAAACTTCCCTCTGAAACTTTGCAAGCCAGGCCCCCATCATCTGTACTGCCCTCAACATTCTTATCTTCCAAGCTCCTACAGAAGAGCTCATCAAGCACTGAACACTCAATGGCTTTTCTTGCTTAAAGTCCCAAAGACTTTCTGCAATCCTCACCAAAACAAGAGGGCCATGTCTGTCATAGCATTATGCAAGTCCTGGTACCAACATGTGTTAATTAGGGTTTCTAGGGATACAAAGACAATGACTAAAAAAGTAAGTTGGGGAGGACAGGGTTTATTTGGCTTACACTTCCACATTGCCATTTATTTTTGAAGGGTGTCAGGACAGGAACTCAAACTAGGTCAGAGCTCAAAGGCAGAAACTGATACAGAGGCCACAGAGGAATGCTGCTTACTGGCTTGCTCCCCATGGCTTGCTCAGCCCACTTTCTTGTAGAACCCAAGACCACTGCCCAAGGGATGGCAGCACCCACAATGGGCTGGGCCCTCCCCCATCAATCATTAATTAAGAAAAGTCCTTTCAGGCCTACCTATAGCTCAATCTTATGGACACATTTTCTTAATTGAGGTTTCTGCTTCTCAGAAAACTCTAGCTTGTGTAAAGTTGACACAAAACTATCCAGCACACTCTCCTTAAAGAGCTAATGTCTGGCCCATAGTGTGTGTTTAACAGACGCTAGTTACTCTTAGCACTGAAGAACTACTGACATGTCAAAGTAATAACAGAAGTTGAGATTCATTAAACTGTGATAGTTGAGGGATCCGTAATGTATAAAATACAACAATGTTAGATGTTTTTTATTCATATAACAGTCCGTGATATACACCTTTGCCAAGAAATAGCTCTCTTCCTCATGGGGATTTATGGCTCCAGGTAGACCCATGGTTACCTGGGTCTTTGGTTGCTTGTCATCCTGCCTCTTACAGCATGTGGACACAGAGCTTCTGTTTTCATTCTAATGGTGAGAACCACATCTAGCCACAAAGAATGCTGGGAAACATCTCTTGCTACCAGGACTTCTCAATGTCAGCATTATTGGTGCTGCACAACAGGTCACTTCTCATCTGGTTGCCTTGTGTGCTTGGTAAGATGCCGGGTAGCTCTCCGACTTCTGTTTACTATAGACTGGGTATCCCTCACCCAAGAAACGTAAGTGTCTCAGATTGCAGACTGGCTTTAGATTTGGGAGCATTTTCATCTAATGAAATATTTCAGCGGATAGGATACAAATCTGAGCAGCAAATATATTTGTGTAATATATATATCATATGTACCTTGCATGCATGGCCTGAAGATAACCTTATGAAATATCTTAATAGTTGTTCAGTGTTTCATGGCATGGAATCTTCCACTCATGAGATCATGCCAGCATTCAGGGTTACCAATTTTAGAGCATTTTGGATTTCACATTTTCAGATTAGGGTGGTAACTACACACACACACACACACACACACACACACAGAGAGAGAGAGAGAGAGAGAGAGAGAGAGAGAGAGAGAGAGAGAGAGAGAGACTCCCACTACTAAGTTGTGACAAAAAAAAAAAAAAGTATCCAGACAAGTCTTTCAAAGCAACAAAATCTCCCTTGGATAAGAAGCACTCAAACACTACATACCAAGGAAAGGGAGGAGAGATTCCAGGGATGAGGGGCATGGGGGGGGGGCTCAGCCTCTACAGTGAGGTGAAAACCAAGAGCTCTGTTCCATACTTTGTCCCTGCATGACCTGAGCTGCCTGAATGCAGGGTTTTGATATGTTCTGTTTTCTGCAGAACCCCCCAGCCTTTCACCTGGAGAAGCTCCTGACACATAGAAAGTACTGAGTACATAAATCACTGCTGGTTGGCTGAGTGTGATCTGTAGAAAAGACTAACACCATTCAGATACCCCTCCAGGTCTCTCCATGCACCGGGCACTGGTCTTAGAAATGATGCCTTCTTTTCTTATGGCAGGATATAATAATAAGACCAATAATAGTAACAGTAATGGCAACAGAAGCCCAGATGTACTGAAGGCAGGAAGTTGCTTGTGTCTTCCCATCCCCCATCCCCACCCCACCCCTGCTCCCTGGAGCTGCTGAAATCCTGGAACTTAAAGAGAAAGGTAAGACTGTGGAGCAGGCTGCTGTCCCTGCAGCTGCCAATTTAATCTTCCTGAAGGGCCTTGTGATACCTGCACGTTGCAGATGCCCCTGCCATGCCTGACATCAAGCCATTACACTCTCTGAAAGGAGACCTGATTATGCCACAGGGCACAGCTGACAGTTTTTCATCTGCTGAGTGAGGCTCCATGGGGTTTTAATTCCCTCCCCTCCCTTTTGAGGTCCCCATGCCCTCTCCTGAGCATTTCACTCACTCCTGGCTCTGCCATCTCTGTCAACATTACAGGGCAGGGTACATAGTAGCATTATGGTTGCCATGGACAAATCTAACAGTGATATTGATTTCTTGGTTACATCTGCTCCAAAAGTGCCATACAGAATGGGCCCCTAAGGGTCTGAAAGACAAAAGAAGCGAAAACATAAATGGACTTATTTTTTTTTTCCTTTCAGGAAATAACTACACACAAATTAGCACTTGTCCAGATTCTTAAGCATTTGCTACAAAGGAGCTCGTGAGCTGTAAGCATAGTCAAACAGGACACATGATGCACAATGCAGATAAAACCACATGACAAAATTCTCGAAAAAGAGCCTAGAAATGAGCACACATACAGGACCAAGAAAATGGCAGATAGACTCTCTGTAATGTGAAGCTACTTACTGGCTAGGTAAAACTGAGATCTTTGCACCACACAATCCCCCAACAGCAGCATGGACAGCTGTGAAGAATGAATGAGGCCACAGATGTGAGAAAAAAATTGGTAAAACCTCTGCCACATGCTAAGGCTTCCATTGACCTTCCCTTTACATTGCAGGGGAGAAGGATCTGCTCAGAAAGCAGCATGGGCTGAGCATGACAACTGACAGAAAGGAGTGAAAACTGGGAAACCAGAACACCCTTCTATACTGTCAGAAGCAAGAGCAAGCTGTCTATAAAATCATATGCAGGCCCTCTATGACACAAAGAGCCCAGAGCATAAGAAATCTGCATGAGACACTAGGCTCACCCACAGCCTGTTGTCTATGTACCCTTCTGCATACATCCAGAGTCAGGCTGGCCATCAAAATGCCCATTCGACCAAGAGACAAGCCAAGAAATTAAAGAAGAGGAAATGGAAAGGGGCAGGTTAATTGATAGAGGACACACAGCCAGAACAACTTCAGTTGCCAGAACAACCAGAGAATTGCTGAAAAGAGGGCTGTTTGACCAAATTTTAGCATGCACATGCTTACACTAATGGGAAAAGCACTTTCACCCCATGTCTTCATCTCTGAGCTGTTGGTTAATATGAGAAATGTTTCTGCCTCCTTGCATCTTTTGGTCCTAGACCAGTGGTTCTCAGCCTTCCTAATGCTACAACCCTTTAACTGTAGTTCCTCATGTTGTGACCCCCCCCCACAACAATAAATTTATTTTCATTGCTACTTCATAACTGTAATTTTGCTACTGTTATAAATCATAATGTAAATATCTGTGTCTTCTGATGATCTGAGGTGACACTTGTGAAAGGGTCATTTAAACCCCAAAGGGGTGGCAACCTACAGGTTGAGAACTACTGTACTCGGCACTGATATAAGCACATCCAGGAGATGGTGGGACAACTACAGCTTAATGGGTCAGCAACTTTAACAGCTGTCAAAATGCTGTCTTTGATGAACCTCTGAATGTTTCAAAAAACACAGATGCAAATGGCATCCTTTCTGGCTAGGCAGGAGACAGCCCCATTGGTCATCTTGGACCAACTGATTCAGTTTCAAGCAAAACAACAGATTTCTGGTGTAAGCAAGTAGGGATAGAGTCCGAGCTAGAAATGAGGATCATTCATGCAACAAACACTCATTTAGCTTCCACGTAGGCCAGCCTTGATATTAGGAACTGGCTTCACGGCCAGTAACTCAGTGGAGAAAAGGACGTTGTGTTTTATTTCAACTTAGTCACAGAGAGTCAGGAATGTAAATAGACCTTCCACATAGGAGATGTAAGTCCAGTGAGAACAGATAGGAAGGACTAAGATGTGTCTCCAGGATGAGAAGACATGAGCTTAGCAAAGGCTGCTAAATGATTAAATGAATCAACAGGTGCAAGTCAGGGGCCTTGGAGCAGAAGGGACACCACATGCAGAAGCAAAGAGGTATGTAAAAGCAGTACAGGCGACAGCAAGTAAGCAGCATGCTATGGTTTGCATGTGCTGAAATTTCTGGGCAGGAGCAAGGATAGTGGTGGTAGCAGCATGATGATTGGCAGTTCTCAGATGTTTCCTATGCACTGGACACAGTTCAAAGGGCTATGAGTGCATGTAGTCTCTCAATGAATATGCACAGACTTGTTGGCTCAATTTTACAGGTAAGAAGACTGAGGCATAATAAAGATAAGAATCTACAAGTGACAGAGCCAAAATCTGTCCCCATGAGCTGTATCTTGCAGAGGTGCTTTGTGGGTGACAGGAAAGATCTAGACTCAGTCTTGCAAGCAAGGAAGATATTGGTTAAAAAATGATGGGGGGCATAAAGTTGAGGTCTTTGAACATGACACAGTCAATAAAGAAAGATGGGCCTGAATAGACATTTCAACATGTGCACTGACCATGGCACAGTCTGGACCCCAGACAGATAGACAGTAACAGGCTTTTGGGTCCTGAGTGATGGAGAGGTGTAGACAGATTACTCTTTGGGAGGTCAATCAGGAGCTGATGGGCAAAATCACTTTGTATATAGAAGCATAACAGCTAGAAGGAACAGGTGCTTCAGACAGCTTCCCTGGAGAATCTGGAACAGCAAGGGAGGGATGGTTCTCTAGTCAGAGTGTATCTGTGTCCTGGACTCCAGAGCCCAAGGTCTACTTAAGGGCTGGACACGATGTTTCTGAATTGCTGAAGGTGCCAAAGGCAAAACCGTGCACACATGGTGGGAAGTTCCAAAGTGCCTGTCAGCTGGTAAGAGAAGAACCTACACCCCTTCAAGGGGAAGGCTGCTGAAAGAGAATAGACTGACGGACCCAAGAGATGTCTTTCTCCACTTTGCTTTTCTCACTTTCACACTCACACACAAAAGTACCTGAACACTGGCCTATATGAGAGGGCCTGGGAAAGCCCCTGGACCATGGAAGAAGTGAAGGATGAATGGGGGAAAGCACCTGGACTTAACCCAGCCTGGTGCTGGCCATCTGCATGCCTATTACACTATGTCCTTCAGAGAAGACTACAACTCCCAGCCTCCCTGGAAGGGATTTTGGGCTCCCGTAATTAAGTTTAGGTCAATGGAGTATGAGCAAAGACAGAAGAGCTCCTTCCAATCTTAGCACTGCAAAGAATCCCATGACTCTGTGACCTCTCTTTTCTCTCCCATTGAGACATGGGGAGGCCATGGGCTTCAGGTGGTGAAGTTGCATGTTGGGGGCTGCCCAACATGCAAAAAACTACACTGTGGTAAGCAGGAGACAGTTGCTATGTTAACCCACTGAAACTCTGGGGTCTGACTTTTGTTGCAACCAGGTCTGGAAAGCCAGACCTGGTTGCAACAAAAAACATGGTCCACAGCAAGGTAGCATTAACCTCACCTAAGAGTTTGTATGACACACAGGTTCTCAAGCCCTACCCAAGGCTATGAAGCAAAACCACACACAGGGTCACAATGCCTTCAAATGTTTGATGAGGCCAAAACATGGCATCCAGTAGCTTAAGGTGAGCCTCAGTTTCCTCTTCTATCTTGTGACGATAAGGCTGCCACCCTGCACAGCATCTGAAGAGTATTAGGTGGTGTGATAAAAGTGAAGAATCTAGCTGGTAGCCAAATGGTCACTCACTGTTAATTCCTAGTGAGTGTTCAGTCAGGATCTGGGAGCCACAGGGCACAGGAGTGCCAGAGAAGTAGTAGGTGGAATATCATACTTGTCTGTAGGCAGTATTAATACCTCAGGGGTTTCTGCCCTTGTCTCATCTCCTCCACCTGAATGTGGGGACAATCCTTAATGCATTCCCAGTGAATGGAATGTGTAAGACCATGTTCCTTTTGAAGCTTCTGAGGGAGAAGTCTTTGACTCTCTCAGCTCCTGGCAGAGCCCTAGTACTCCTTGGCCTGTGGCTACATCACTCCTGCCTTTGACCTGCTCTTACCTCCCCCTCCTGTTTTTTAATCTATTGTAAGGGCATGTGCCACCAGGATTACACAACCATGACAATCCAGGATGATCTCATCTCAAGAGCCCTAATTACAACTGCAAATGTCTTATTCGGCATGGTACAGATTTCTGGTATATAGACATTCCTTGTGGAGTATCACTATTTGACCTAATAAAGGATCCAAAACCACAGATGAGCCGTGTTTAGCTTCATCTACCCCTGACCAAGGCAATTCTTCCCATGTACGACACAATGTAGGAATCTGACATGAGATTTTTGAATAGAAAATCAGTAGTGTGTAACGGTTAAGCCACGGGGCTTTAGAATTAGCTAAACCCAATTCAAACTTCAACCACTTACAAATGTGTGACGTTAGGCAAATGACTCAACCTCTCTGAACCCCATCCCTATCTCATGGGGGTTTACAGGGGCTCAGCTCTAAGTGCAAAGCACCTACTTAGTGCCTGGGACTCAATAGGTCTGCAAATTATGATACAGAACCACGGTTCAGAAAGACCCACCATTATAGACTGCATTTCTGGGGCTAGCGTTGGCCACCATAACCTCCCAAAGCTCTGGTCACCTTGGGGACTCTTCCCCTGCTCAGAGAGAACAAAGACAGGGGGATCCCCTAGTGTGTGGAAAGGCCCTTCTTTGAGGCAGATGCACAGAAAGTACCACAGTCCTGCCTTTCCACTGCCTGCCTCCTCTCCTCCACCAGTGCTCCCAGAACAGGACTGTCTGCAAGATGGCCTAGACTCCTCATTATCATCCTGGCCTGGGGTGCTCCTGCCAACCTCCTCATGAAAAGAGAAACATCTTCATTCATATTCTTCTCCACATAGTGAAGAGTCATGAGACACATTCCTGAGACTACTTCCAGCCAGGTGGGAGCTGACCATATTGCTACATGGCCTAGAATATTCTAGGCATAGGGGGTAAGAGGAGTTTAAGTCATATTGCCTGAGAACTGGCCTCAGGCTGCTAAGGAGTTGTGGGCCATGTTGGGAGGAGTGGGGGGCGGGGTAACTCCATCAAGCAAGGTTCTTGCCCACGAACTTTGTAGATATCACATAGCAAGGTCAGAAGGCAGGACATATCTGTGAGTCTAAACGGAAGTAGGAGGCAATAAAGTCTAATGCTAGGCTTCTTAGGACCTTGAGGCACAGACTGGAAGAAAATATTTGCAGCACTAACAACTAGTGTTAGCAAATACAACATAACAACTTCTTATTCTTATTGAAGGAGAAGCCTCCTTTGAATGCAGAAATACTTGGGCACATCCAGAGAGAGGCTACGTGTACTCAACATGGAGGAACTGCAAGCAGTGACTAGCCGTGAGAGAGATGGGGATTACCACTCCAGTGAGAGGGTGAAAGGCCATGCCACACCCATGAGAGGGATCAAGTTAAGAAGACTGTCAGCACCAAGTGCAGATGGAGACGTGGGGCAACTGGAGGTCTCAGACATGGGAGAGTGGAAAATAATACAATTGCTTGGAGCTAAAAATACATTTTGTGTATGACCTAACATTTCCGTTTCTAGATATTTCCCCAACACATATGTCCAGAAAAAGACTTGTGCTTGGAAGCTCCTGGCAGCCTTCTTAGTTTTCACCATGCTCTACAAACAACTGAAGTATTCTTTCCTCAGGGAGGAGTAGACAGTGCAGGAGACACAGGCAGCGGAATACTAAATAGCCACGAAGAAAGCTGATAATGCACACCGCGCAGGAGAATCTCAAAAACACTGAATCAGATCTGAGAAGTGTTAGGGGAGAGTAAGTGAGGTGCCAGGGACAGGAGTCAAAACATGCTGCTAGTCTTTGTCTGAAAGTAGGGAAAGAGAGAAAGTAGGAATAATCATAAGGGAATTGTGGGAGCTGAAGGACAAACCCTATAGTCCTTTTTGGGATGACAGGACATGGGTGTGTGTAATTGCAAAACTCAAGAAATTATAGACCTTGGATCTTCCTGTCCCTAGCCTCTGAAATGCTGGACTCAATGAGAGCTACCATTCTGGGACAGGAATTGGGACTTAAAAATTGTTTCGTATTATTTTTGGAAATCTGCCTCCTAAGCTGAGCTCTGACCATCGTTAGTTCGATAGCTTCTCTGAGAAACATCAAGTCACCCAAAGGATTCCAGGGCAAAGCTGATTGCCCAACTTTAATTCCTTCTGGAAATTTCCTTGTGGAAAAAAACAAAGCATGTTCAGCTTGCACAGACACACTTCTGTAGGAAAGGATGGAGAGAGTGCTTTAAGAAGAATGAGAGCAGGCTTACTAAGCTCCAAAAATGTTTGCATGCATCAGGAGTCCACAACGCCAAGTTGCTGAGCTAGAGGTTTAGAACCTTGCAGATGCAACCATGGGCATGAGGCCAGGCCAGATCCTGTAGGCAGTGAGCTCTCAAAGAAAGAATGGTGTTCAAGAATCTGGGAGTCAAAGCTCACCCCTTCCCCCAACTCCAAGACAACTTTCTCCTTCACTGGCTCTCCTATGAACTCATCTACATATTTATCTTTCTGGAATGTTCTATCTTCTTGAGATACTGTGTCTCATTGCTCCCAGCAGAAGACACTGTTTATCGCTGTCACTGAAGCTCACTGGATAGGCATTTGACATTGCTGGAGATGCTCTCCAATGTTCTACTCTCTCTTCAATGAGCTTCATTTCTCAGGCATGAGAGACCAGTTAATTTCTCCCTTTCATGGCTCTGGTTTTCTACTCCATGTGATCATGATCTGCCCATGTCTCACACAGTGGAAAGTCTTCTCTCAGGAGTCCTACAAGCAGTCATGGAAAGCTGCTAAGACCAGCCAACAGGGTATCCTCCTGGCATCGTACCCAGCCTGTGCTTTCGAGGCCTCTACAGCTGGGTTCCATCCTTGCTGGGCATATAGAGATTATTTACTGTGATGGTTTGAATGAGAAATGTTCCCCATAGGCTCAAGTATTTGAAGACTTGTTCCCCAGTTGATGATGCTATTTGGGGAGGTTCAGGAGTCATAGCCTTGTTGAGGGAAGTACATCATGGAGAGAGCAGGCTGTAAGATTATACAGCCTCTCTCTGCTCTCAGTTCACTTGCTCTGAGATACGATCCCTTAGCTTACTGATCCAGCAGCCATGCCTACCTGTTGTAATACCTCCCCACCATGATGGACTCATCGCTCTGAAACCATCAACTCAAATAAACTCTTCCTTCAACAAGTTTCTTGGTTATGGTGTTTCTTCATGCCCACAGAAAAGGAGCAGTATACTTACATTTGCATGAGGTAACTGCCCAGGTCTTCTTTTAAAAAGAGTACTGTGCAGCTGAGGGTTAAAATGACAGATACAAACAACAACAAAGATTTCCCCTCACAGACGTCGAGATCATGATGGGAAAACATGCAAAGATGACCAGCCACACTAGTGGAAACCCATGAACTGTGGACTAACAGCTATGGAGCCCCCATAGGACTAGACTAAACCCTCTGGTTACGGGAGACAGTTGTTTACTCAAAAATCTGTCCCTGGTGCATGGGCGGGATTTCTGGAACCCAGTGTCTA
The DNA here is from genome assembly GCF_903995425.1 of Onychomys torridus. NCBI lineage: Eukaryota > Metazoa > Chordata > Mammalia > Rodentia > Cricetidae > Onychomys > Onychomys torridus. The sequence continues at coordinate 28,171,365 of NC_050458.1, read as the reverse complement.
AGGTGTGACACCTTGCACAGCCTTGGTGCAGGGCGGGGAGGGGCTAGGACCTGCCTCAGCTGAGTGTGCCAGGCTCTGCTGACGACTCATGGGAGACTTTGATTTGGAAAATGTGGGGATGGGGGCGCGAGTTGGGGGAGAGGCTGGAGGTAGGGAAGAGGGGGAATCTGTGGTTGGTATGTAAAGTGAATAGAAAATTTCTTAATTAAAAACATGGGAAAAAAAACAAAACAGTTATCAAGCAAGAATTACAGTTACAATATCTAGTTTATTTCTATTTGGCAAAATTAAAGAAAATATTCTATCTTAAAAAAAAGATTTCCCCTCACATAGGAGCAAGCAGACTGGGCTTGCAAAGGGCCCAAACTCTAGAGCTTACAGGTGCCTCAGTAGGCTCCAGGAGTAGTCGGTGTGTGTGTGGGGGGGGGGGGCTATTTTTCTGTCCTTTCTCTGTGGTGACTCAGAAGGCAGGGCAGGGCTGAGGTGTATGGATCTCAGTCAGAGAGTGGGAGCTGCTGTGTAGGAGGCCCCGTGGTCAAAGAAAACAGCTCTGAATTACTGTACATGGAACGGCATTTGTATTTTTCTGAAGGGGAAAGGACCCAGTGTTCCCTTCGCACTGCAGCCTGTCCGTTTCCCAGGTGCAGCTATAAAATTAGCACGACTCGTGTCAAATGAGCATGTTGGTGCAAAGGGGAGAAGACAGCTTCTTCCTCTTTGACTCTCTCTTGACTTGTTAGGATGTTTTTGGTTTGGGGTTTTTGTTTGTTTGTTTTCTTTTTTGGCTTACAAACTAAATGCCATGCATTTTCACAGACAGGGGACATTGCAGGATAGAAACAGGACCTCATGGATGTGCATAGGCCTGTCCCCAGACAGGTACTTGTAGATAGCCTTTTATCCTCCAGGTCTCAGGAGCAGAGAGGCCAGGTTCTGGCTGGGGCCCAGGTAGCATGGGCCCATGGGAACCCATAAGGGGGAGGCAGGAAACATGGAAAAAGTGGAACTTTGATCATGAAGCACAGATAACAAAGAAAAATCAGTAATTTCTCAGTAAGATGGCTGCCTCATATCAATCAGAGAGTCATCTTGTTTCTGGTGTCAGTTTTACTAAATGTTACAAGCCTTCCTTTTAACTGTGGCAACAACATGGGTCCAAGGTCTTAGCGCTCAGCCTTTGGCCAAGCTGTCCAGGCAGTGTGACCTTCAGACCACACACTGCTGATTAGGAGAGCTGCTTGGCAACCACTGACTCTTGCCATGTTTCATGTGCCCCTGGCCCCCTGCTGCCTCACGTGCTATGCAAGAGTGTGTATTTACTTTATCTCACACAAGCCTGGAAGGAGGTCAGTACATTCCCACAAGAAGAGAGGACAAGCAGCGCATCTCCTCAGCTCACATCTCCTCCGCTCACCTGTAGGGCCATCACAGAGCTGGGACTCAGACCCACTCACCCACAGAGCCCAACCTACCTGGCCAAGCGCTTTGCACAGTGGGAAGCACGGAAGGAGTGTGAACAATGCTTTCCTTTTATTTCATCCTTAAAACAGACCAAAGATGGGGTTGGAGATTTAGCTCAGTGGTAGAGCGCTTGCCTAGCAAGCACAAGGCCCTGGGTTCGATCCTCAGCTCAAAAACAAACAAACAAACAAACAAACAAAAAACAGACCAAAGAGGCTGGGTCTGAGATCATTCTAGACAGAGGATGCAGGAGCTCAGAGGAACTTGCCCAATCCCTTACTCTAATTCTCCACCCTTCACAGGAACTGACCCCCAGAGAGGAGTGTATCTGGGCTGAGATGCAGAGGGTTGGCTGGGCAGCAAAGGGCTTGTGACAGAAGGGTCCTGCCTAAATAGATATCTTGCAAGTCTGGATGTAGTTCATGGCTTCAGATAAAATGTGAAGGGTTGGCTTTAAGACATATGAATGCGGCAGCAACTATGACCCTGGAATGTTAAGATCCTAGATTATTCAGATAGGATTTCAGCCTGGATGTGGAACTAGATTCTGGGTTATAAGTGGGATACCAAAGCTGTGGGATGGAAGTGGCTAGCCTAGTGCCCCTCAACAGGAAAGCACAACTTGGAGAGCAGACAACCCTAGAAATAGGGAAACAGTCAAGTCTTGCTAAACAGATGCCAAAGTTGTTGTGTTTGTAAATCAATGTGTTCAAACCTTCCTGGTGGACGGTGGGTCAGCCATCACTCTTGTTTGACCTAAACCCTAACACTGATATTCTTTTCAACAGTTAAAGTGAGACTCTGAGTTAAAAAATTTAGATTTAAAAAAAAAAAAAAAAAAAGGAACAAAACACTAGCTTGAGAATCAGAACTACATTTGAAAATGTCTCTCCATCATGAACTGACTGTGTGGCCATAGGCAAATTACTTAACTTCTCTGGGATCCCGTTTCTTCACTAGCAAAGAAGCTTCACCATGAGATCACCTATGTTTCTGGAACAGATAAAAATAAAGAGGAAGTTCCAGAGTGGAAGCATTCTTCACGGACAAGTTGGCACACAGTAGGTCCTCACCAAAGGCCATTTGAATCCAGCAGCAGCAGCAGCCAGGTCTACACAAGGTGAGGCAGATAGGTCTTGGGCAGGGTCATGATTGCAGGAGCATTTACACACCCCTGTCTAAAGCCCAAGAAGAGAAAACAGCCCAATGTGGGGAAGTCTGAGATGGGGGCCACTTCTCACTGTGACCCAGGAAACCAGTCTGGGAGGTCCAAGATGGGAGGTAGAGGGGGGGAAGTTGAGGAGAAGGGGTAAGTGTGAGAGGATTGCCATTTTGGGATGTCTTATATTTTTCTATTTAACGGCTTGCTCTCTGTTTGGTGAAGCCCATTTCTGGACCCTGTTCTTAGCAGGAACCCATGTCCAGTAAGAACCAGCCTGCTTGGAAAGTCCACTGGGCTCACAGACTGAGTGCCTCAATTTGAATAAAAGCACTTTAAGGACTTCCAGGGGAAACACCAGGGCAACCTCTGACTGCTGCTGATCTTGTGACACACAGAGTCCAGAAGGTTCTTCTTGGACTACTTTACTCAGCAAATATGTGCTGCTGCCCCACCCCTGCTAGGACACACTGAGGCTTGTGCTCTGCCAGGGGAACCATCCAGCAGTGTCTCCCAAGGCACAACCCAGGAGGGGCCATAGATAGGGGAATCGAAGGTGATCCCTCCAGAATGGTAAGGAGTGGTCGTTCAAAATGAACCTTTCCAGGGATAGCAGGATGTCCAGGGAACACCTAAATGGGAGCAAGTGATGTCTTGTAACTTCCATCACAATGTGCCAAAATCTGGGTGGCTTTAAACAGAAGTTAGACCCTGAAAGTAAGGTGTGGACAGAGTCACGTTTCTTCTGAATCCACAGGGGACACCTCTTCCTTATACCTGCTGGATCCTGCAGTCCTTGGCTTGTGGAAGCATCCTCTACATCTCTGCCTCCCTCTTCCTATGACCTTCTCCCTTTATATGTGCTCTTCAGTACAACCCTGACTGAACTTAACATCTACAAAGGTCTCATTCACAGGGGCTGAAGGTCAGGGCTTGACCTTATCTTCAGGAGTAGGACAGTTAATGTTCATCTTTATATTGGCTGCATTTGCAATCCTTAGGAGGCTGAAGCACATTCTGGGAGTGTCTCGGGGTCATTGAAGATCATGTGAAGGCAAGATTCCAAATGTGGGTGGCCTGTCCAACTGTCTGGGGGGCTGGAGGGAATAGAACAAGGGAGACCAAGCCAGGAGAGGGCTGAGTTTTGCCTTTCTCCATTTCTTATTTGCTTGATGTAAGCTCTTCTCCTCCATCATGCCCTCAATGGTGGACTGACCCCTCTGAAACCATGCACTAAAATACGTTCTTGCTCCTTTAAGTTGTTTCTGTCAAGGTATAGTCACAAAAGCTATCTCAGAAAGGAGAATCAGTCCTACACACTGCACACAGAGCAACAGAGGAACATGGGCAGTGAGAAAGCCCAGGCTGGGTAGGAAGAAGCTAGCATGTTCCAGGCTAGCAGGAAAGGGAAACAGTGGGCAGTAGGCAGATCATGCTGTGCCAGGAGATGGAGGAGAAAGAGACTGAGGAACTAACCAGCTCTTCCTCCTCTGACAAAATAAAACATGGTCCCAGCTCATATTGCTGTGTGCCTCAGAGAGGAGGCTATCCTGACGGGGAGCCTCATATCTGACTCCTCACAGGTAAAAACAACTTCCAACCTGTGACTGATCTGCCACTCTATGCCTTACAGATGAGGCAAAACTGTTTCTGGCAGTTACACGGTTTCTGAGGATAAAGTGTCCCTGCAACACCCTGGAAGGCAGAAGACTCGAGATTAGAGAGTATGGTGATATTTTATTTGTGCTGAAATGTGATTTTATTTATATGTTAATAAAGTTGCCTGGAGATCAGAAGTCACAGCAAGCCATAAGTGGGAGTCAGGCAGTGGTAGCACATGCCCTTAACCTGATCACTGGCAGGCAGAGTCTCTGTGGACAAGAACACATCCAAAGCAAGGTAACCTGAACTTTTAATCCCAGTACCATAGAGACCTCCAGGTATAGACAGACAGTGATGAGGAAATCATGTGGTTGGATTTAAAGCCAATGAGAAGGCAGAACAGAAAGGCAATAAAAAGACAGGACACAGGAAGAAGGTCTCTCTCAGGGGAAGGATGGCAATGAGTGGTAAGATAAGGTGGTCTTAGCTCTTGGCTACTGCTATGATCTCTGGGCTTTTAACTCTGCATTTGACTCTATGTGTCTTAATTAGTAAGACTATTTAGAATTTCATCTACAAGAGAGCATCCTTCTTTGCAAGAAAAGGGAAGTGGGGTATCCTGAGGTATGCATACAATAAAGGGTTGTGTCAGATATAAATGTTTCTCTTCTGAGTAAACTTTCTTCACATGGAAAGTTAGCCACTATTCATTTCTGAATACCTGCAGAAGGTGTTCCCACCATGCACACTTCTCCAGAACAGAGAAGAAGCCAAATCTGTCTCCCTAGATTATTGTACCGTGGGTAGAAGGAGTGGGCGGAGTCAGTCAAATGTGTGAGGCACATAGCAATGCACCATGCTCATTGGAGCTAGCCAAGGGAACCATGGTTAACATAGGGTGGTGGGGAGACTGACTGTTTAACATGGGGTTCAGGAAAGGCCTCTGGGAGATATTGCTACTAGAACCAGAAGAGGAAGTGAGCAATGAAGGTAGAGAGGACATGGCATTTGCAAAGATCCTGGGGCAGAAGCCTGCCCTGAGTTACAATCAGAGGGACAAGAACAGGATGGGACCAAGAAGGTGGTGAGCCACAGTCCATGGGTTGTGTGAACTAGTGCAGGGTCATTGTCTTTACTCTGTAAAGTGTGAGAACCTTACAGCTTTTGAAGCTGTTGGGGTCTTATAGCATGGCTTCTGTTTTGGAGGATTGTCTAGATTTGCTTTAAGAATAACTACTGAGCCGGGTGGTGGGTAGCACACACCTTTAATCCCAGCACTCAGGAGGCAGAGCCAGGTATATCTTTGTGAGTTCAAGGCCAGCCTGGTCTACAGAGTGAGATTCAGGACAGGCACCAAAACTACACCAAAACCCTGTCTCAAAAAAACCAAAAGACAAAAAACAAAACAAAACAAAACAAAACAAAAAACACCCCAAACAAAACAAAACAAAACAAAACAAAACCTACTGAAAGGCAAGGTAGAAACAAGAACAAGAGTCCACTGGCTGCGGTAATAATCCAGACAAGGACGATGTGAGTGGACCATGGTAGGAACAGGAAAGAAATGAGAAACAGTCATGCAGGACACAATCTGCTCATAGATTGGACATGTGAGAGTAGAGTGCAAGGACACCTTATGCCCAGCTCTAATATGGACGTAAAAAGGCAGAGGCAGAATTGGGAGACTGTAAGAGAGGAAATGGAGAAGACCTTAAGTGTCTGAGATCCTAAGACACTGAGTGCAGGCGTGGAAGGACATTTGAGAGAAGTCGGTCTTGGCCTCACTAAGGACAAAGGAGTGTTCCAAGCATTTGTTTGCAGATAGGAGAGAGCATGTAAGGATCAAATCCTTCCTGAAATGTTGGAACTCAATAAAATTCAGTCAATGAGAAACAGATCCAAGCTAGGGACTAAGGAGACTTGGAAAGTGGGGTCTTGGAAGATAAATGAGGATTATACTTCAAGCAGGAGCAATGAACTACAACAAAGGCAGTTCAAAGTCAAGTCCAAAAAGGGCTCAGATCACCCTCTGCAGAAAGCATGTACATCTTAGGAATGAGGACACGGGGTCTCCTGGCATACATAGACTTTTTTGTTCTTATCACTACAGATGCAACGCTTACTGGACTGTGTTAATTATGAATCTAATATTGTCTCTTGTCTGTCATTTCCATTAGCTGGAAAGCAGGCAACTCTTACTGCCTTTGGTTTCTAGGACAAATCATGACCCCAAAGGACAGATCATCTTTGGCTCTGAGGTCATGGAACTTTTGGCAATAGGTGTAAAATGATTTAAAGGATTCCGTCAAGGACTAGAAAGACAGCTCAGTAGTTAAGAATGTTTGTTGTTCTTGCAGAGGATCCTGGTTTGGTTGCTAGCACCCATGTTGAGAGGTTTACAGCCACCTGTAACTCCAGTTTCAGTCTCTCTTCTGGCCTCCACTGGCACCTACACACACATGGTGCATATAACCTACCACATACACATAGACATGAAAAGAATACAAATCTTGAAATGATTTAGTTTAGAGCCATTAGAACTCCAAACATGAGCACCCTTCATTATTCAACACAACTACTTACATATCAGCCATCATTTCTGTACTCTAACTAGTAAAAAGAAGGATGAGTTGATTTCTTATGCCATCTCCATGAGAACTCCTCAATGATTGCACATAGGATGCTTGCATTTATAAATTCTGTTGTTAAGAGATAACTCACATGGCCACACAGAGCTACAAGGGAAGCTGTGATTTTTGGTCTTTATTCCAGGAAGCTACATGCCTATGTTAGAATGAGAAGTTCTGTTATTTAATGTGATCACTTGGTGTTCAACTGTGGAAGTCCTCACTCTAGTAAAAATTTAAGCCGGAAGAGTCAGGCACAGCCATCGGAGTAACTTTCCCCAGAATCCCCTCAGCATAGTGGCTCAGAGGGGTAGAGGAAGATGACTGGTCTAGAATAGGAAAGTGAGACTTTAGATCTGTTTCTCTCTGGAAGCCAGTGGGAGCAAGGAGGAGGGATAAAAGTCTTTGCTATCTTCCCAGGGTAATGCTGGACCATGAAAGAGTGTGAAGAAAGAAGGATACTGGAGGTTCCACTGTATCAGGGATTGCATGTTATAATACTTGACTAGGACCCTGAGCCTCTTCACCAACCTACATCAGAGAGGTGGAAGCGACCAACAAAGAGCTGCAGACCCTTACAGAGCTGCCTACCTGGAACCAGCCAGCAGGAGGCGGTAGTTGTGCAGTCCTCCAGACCATTGCAAGGAGGACTTTGAGGATAGTTTAGGGTGGGGTTTGATGTTACCCTAGAACATGAGGCCATAAGTGTCACCTAGGAACTTTTGTGAGTCACTGTTGGGATAGCTGTCAAGGACATCACATACACAAATATATATATATTTATAAATATATACACACAAACATATATACACATATATAAATGCATGTCTATATATTATGTATGGTGTACTTCCCAGGAGGTGAGATGAAACCTAGCATCCTATGGAACAAAGTCATGGATAGGAGCAATATGGAAGAAAGACAAAGGCTTAAGAAGTTCTTTTCCTCTCCACCATGCTTAAGCTGGGATTTTAAGTAGATTGCCCATAGTGCTCAAAATAACAGGACAAATCTTAGCATCTCCATCTCTGAATTCTGATATCAGCTCCACTTACCTCTAAATTCCTGTTGCAGCTGGCTAGGAGGACTCCTCTGAAGACAGGTCACACCTTGGAGCTCTTTCTAGAACCCAATGCCCTTCATGGATTGTCTCTTTTTTTCCACCATATTGCACCAAGGCCTTTGGTCTTCTGGATTTCCACTCTCCTAAGTAAGTCTCTGTTTGAGTTCCCAGTCCCAGGGCACACACAGTCACCCTGCTCCATGTCCTTCTTCAGACCCCTCTCCTCTAAGAAGCCAGAGTGATTTTAAAATAAAAGCCAGAGGGTTGGAGACACCACAAGAACATGGCCCACAGAATCACCTAAGCAGGGCTCATAGGATCTGACAAAGACTGAAGCGACAATCAGGGAGCCTGCATGGGTCTGAGCTAGGTCCTCTGCATAGATGTTATGGTTGTGTAGCTTGGTGTTCTTGAGAGACTCCTAACAGTGGGTGTGGGAGGTGTCTCTGATTCTTTTGCCTGCTTTGGGGATCCTTTTCCTACGACTGGGTTGTCTTGTCCAGCCTTGATATGAGTGTTTGTGCTTAGACTTTTGGTAACTTGTTAGGCTACCAAAGGTTGATATCCCTGGGGGAGGCCTGCTTTTTTTGTAAAAGGAAACAGAGGAGGAGTGGATCTGGGGGAGAGGAAAGATGTTGGGGAGAGATTGGGAGGGGAAACTGCGGTAGGGATGCAATATATGAGAGAAGAATAGATAAATAGATAGATAGATAGATAGTAGATAGATAGATAGATAGATATAGATAGATAGATAGATATAGATAGATATAGATAGATATAGATAGATAGATACATGCCCCCTGTCTCTAACACCTGTGGGACCACCTCCCGCTTCCCTGCAGTAGCTCCAGCTCCTTCAGGTTGTGACCTAACTATCCTAGTCTCTACTAGGTTGAATATCATGCCAAATGTGTGTGTTCCCCTTTAATTCTATTTCCCTTCATTGTTTATTTTTGTTCTCCTTAACAAAAGTTGGTTAATTATTTACATTTCATCTAAAATGTGACTCAGGTCTGTGTCCCCCATTGGGCACATGCTCAGCAGAGCAGAGCCTCGTCCATCTTGTGCCATCTTGTCGATCACCAGAAGCAAGCTGGTCGTTAACCAAGAACAGTAGGTGGCGTTAAAATAAATGCATCTTTGCATAACTATGTAAAATATTTAATAAGACTTTTGAAAGGAAGAAGGAGGGAAGGAAAGAAGAAAATAAGGAGAAACATTAAAAAGGAGGGGAGAAAGGACAGGGAGGTGGAGGAAAGGACAGAAAGAGGGGAGAAGGGAAAAGAAGAAAAGAAAGGAGGGTATTTTTGTTTATTTGAATATTCTTTGGTAATTATGTGTCACTTTCAGAGGAAGAAAAAAATGATTGACATTGTACTATTGTACTAAGTACAATGAACTAAGTTTCAAGGTTAGTCTCTAGATGGCTGTCAAAGGGGCAAGCAGTGGGTAAAGAAGGCTTCCAAAGGAGAAAAGCTTGGAATAAAGTGATCCCTACAGTCTGGGAGGACATTTCTGCTGCCATGTCCACAGTGACCAAGGCAGTGTTCCAAGACCCCACCACCTTCAGAGAGAGAGAACTGCAAGATTCCACCAGGATCCTTGAGAGGTTTCTCCTGGTGGGCCCTGACAGAGGCCTCTTGGACTCTACTCCCTTCATACCAAAGTCCTTGGAGGCATTCTGCCTCAGAAGACCCAGGAGAAGCATGTGGCTCTGTGTCACCATGTGCTTCCATATTTGGATGACCAGAGGGATTGAGCCTGGGAGGACAGCCAAGCTATTCTTCACTGGGTGGCCCTGAGTGAGTCACTTCACTTCAAAACTCCAGCTGCATGTAAACTGGAGGTCTGGCTTTCTCTCCCCTGCATTCCTAGAAGAGGACAAAAGTAAAGGTGTTCTTTTCTAGACAGTAACCACTCACAACAAACACCAGTAATAAAAGTCCCATGGGAATCCAGTGCAGGAGCTTGGGTCTGCTAGAAGGGAAAAACAAAACAAAACAAAACAAAACAAAACAAAACAAAACAAAACAAAACAAAACAAAACAATGTTGCTGATCACAAGTCCCCAGGACCTCTGAAGTTTCATGGCCAGGGCAGAAGCAAAAGAGACCCAATTCTCAAGGACCTGCCCATTGGAAGCTGGCAACTTGTCTGTAAATGTCTTAGAGAAAGCCACCCTCTATCCCCTCAGTAACATTTACAAATTACTCACAATGTACCATGAATCAGACAGAAAGATAAAGCTGACCGGACACCTGAAAATGCTGACTGGCAGACCACAGCAAGCCTTGAGCTTGGATCCCACTCTGGGTCTCAGATATCTGATTCTCAGTGAGTTCCTCGGGCTATAGATATCCCTGTATGGTCCTGTGCTTGGGCTGAGGAACTTAGGAGCCTGTTGTTTTGTTCTGGATGGAAAGGAAGAAAACTGTCCAATAGCCATACTGTTTTCCATGACTGTGACCCATAGGATTGTTCAACTGGCATCGGGACAAGCAGCCTTCAGTTCTGGACCTCAGGGTACTTCATAGATGCATAGTTGCTCTGTCCATCACAAGACCAGAAAACAATGTCCCACCCAACAAACTCTCAGGAATGGCTGCTGACCATTAGAAAGAGTGACCGCACATACCTAAACACTAATAAAGATGATAGGAATATTTAACAACTCTATTGTGATTTGGATAATAGACACGTCATGCCTCAGCCTCAATGACAACTGGCTTGATAGGCATCATTATGACCATTTTACATCTTGGTGAATTGAATCCAAGAAAAACAAGATATCTAAGATTGTGCCATTTGGAATGCTAGGAAAGAGCAGCAAGTGATACACTCTCTATCCTCTCATGGACTCTATCCTGTGCCTGGCAGCATCTCAGTCTTTGAATCTACAAAGTAGCCTATACTGAAGGTGTCCATGTCCAGTGTGGTTCCCTGATCCTAAACCTATATTGTAGGACATAGGCTCTGTCCCTAAAGAAAAAGCCAGGTGCTAACAGATGGGTTTAGTTTCTTTTTACACATAAATGAAAGTAACACCTTCCACTGGCAAGCAGGGGGCACAGAAATTGGTCTGCTCAAGTCAGAACTAAAGGGGCAAAACAAAGTGGCGGCAAAAACTCTAAATATGGCAGAGAAGACATAAAGTATATGCACCTCAAGGTGGCCAGCTCACTGCTGGTTTCCAACCTATAATTGCCCTAAACACCTGCAAATGGGAAAACAAAAATCCACAATCACTTTATTCGGAACAGAAGCCAGAGTTTTGTGCCAAACAGTCTTTATTTTAGACTTTGTGGCCACATCTCTCCTATGTCGATTAAACTCTCCCAGGTTTAATACGGGAGCAAAACAACCCAATGACATCATATAAAAGGTGGACATAGCCATGTTCCAATAAAACTTTAATGGTGACCACAGGTGGAGAAGTTGTAATTGGTCAGATTCTGGTTTAGAACAGGCTCAGGCAACTATTCAAGACAACTGTTCCAGGAATTCTACAGACTTTAGTATTTCTTCCAAATCAAGTGTTTGCCAATCAATCATCACAGTCCAGGCCCTAGTCTAGGCTCTGGGATTCAACAGGTTGAACACAAGCAGAGATTCTACTCACCTCTCACCAGGAAATGTGTCACCCATACTCCATATGAGAAACAAAGATGCTGGTAGGAAATACACCAGGGCTCACGAGGACAGAGGAGAGGTTCCTGAGAAGACCCCAAGCCTGAGATCTTAGAACTCCGTGCCACTTCTCGGAGCAGAATCAAGATCCTCAATTCCAGTGTGATAGACTACGTCCCTACCTCTAGCCAGAGTAAGTGGCCTTCTACTGCAGGCTGTTCTTGAGCAGCCTGGGCCCATGATTTGCCCATCAAGAAAGAGGTAAAGGACGCCTCCAACCTGAGAGTAGCCCAGAAGAAGCTGCTCTCCAGAGAAAGCCTGTCTCTTGTATGGATGACACTGATATCCAGAGCAGGAGGGTCAGAAAACCCATTGAGTTACTTAGCTGAAGATAATGAAGCTGACGGACATAGCCCTAGTTGAAGGCTTGGCCTTTGCACATTTTTAGGTGGCTTAGACTTGTGAAAGGGACTTCTAGTAGGAAGAGAGTGGAGAAGAGTCCGGGTGGGGCAGGGGAATGCGTTCTAGGAGCTTTACACACACTGTGCCACATACAGTGGACAGCCATGCCCCTGTTCTGTGTTCCACTACAAGACCTAGCCAGGCAGGACATGTTTTGGGGTTGTGGACTAGTCATCATGGTTGTAACTACTCAAATTGAGTCACAGGAGCTCTGGACACAATGCTTATATTATACAGACAGCATGTAAACAGGGCAACTGAGTCCTAGAAGCCACTAAGGCTCCATGCAAATAACAACAGGTAGCGTATGCTGGAAACCTGCAATGTTCCAGGTACTATGCTAAGCTTTCTCTGTGGGTAAAAGGATATTGAATCCTCACAGTTGCACAGTGGGCTTTTGCATGCCATTATCAGAGGATTTTTTTTTTTTTTCTATTGCTGTGCTAAACACCATGACCAACAGGAACAAGGAGGAAAGAAGGAGTTTTTAGCTTACATGTTTGTATCACAGTCCTTTTGGGGGGAAGTCAGAGCAGCAGAAGCAGAGACAGGGACTATGGAGGAAACCTGCTTACTGGCTTGCTCCCAGGCTCATGTTCAACTTCCTTTCTTATACAAGCCAAGACCACCTACCCAGGAATGGCACCACCCACAGAAGGCTAAGCCCTCCCCCACCAATTAGCAATCATGAAAATGCCTCACACACAGGCCAACCTGGTGGAGGCAATTTTTCAACTGAGATTCCCTCTTCCCAGGCGTCTCAGTTAATGTCAAGTTGATAAAAAGCAAGCAGTGCAGTCACGATGTGTGCTGTAAACATATATTACCATGTAATCAGTGTGTTGTAGGCATGACCCTGGTTAGTAACCTTAAGTATGAGCCCGTTTCCAGGAATTTTCTTGCTCTCCATGTGGAGAACACAGTGAGGATAAAGTCTGGCTGGGTAACGCCACCACTCTTTTCCTCAACACCCCCATGTCCTTTAGCATCTGACTCATGTTGGAAAAGCACACCAGAGAGCAGAGTTTGTAGAAAAGAGAAAGTGGGGAAGGCCAAACAATTGCCTTGGAGGCACTGAAGCCCTCTTGCCTCCCCAGAAGAGGAAAGAAAAGGTGTATCAGGAGGAAGGACTTTGCCAGGAGATTTGGACGTGGTGCAGAATAAAGGTCATGCTTTTCCAGAGTGAAAACAATGCTAGCTAGTGACAGTCCTGTGGATTGTGGGCACACAGGATTAGCAGGCAAGGGGGTGGGGCTGGATGGAGCTGGACAGGACCCAGCACACAGCTTTGGATAATGAGCTCAGTCAGCCCTGTGGGGTCACTCCAGAACACCAGGGCAACCTCCGTACCAGAAAAACAAACTCATGATCCCTGGCCAGACAAGCACCGTCCAAAGAGTAAACAGGAGTGATCACACCCCAGGGACCCCCCAATACTCCTCCCTGCCCTGCTGGGCTAATAATAATCTCAGTAGCCAATAGCACAGTGTATTAATGTGTCAGGCAAATGTGCTCAGAGGCTTGTATGAATTTCTTTAACCATCAGAAAGTGTGGGTAGACAGGAAAAACAATTTACAGCATTCTGTAGCAAAGTAGGATAAGTAGGAGAGACAACACATCACAAATAGCCAGGTTTTCACTGTTCCCAAGGACAAAGAAATGGTTTTTGAGATTGACAGCCTGACTCTGATCGTTCAACCCCCAAATGGGTCGAAACCCATAGGCTGAGAACCACTGATCTAGGCAGCTTCTGTGACTGCCACATGTGGGTTCTTGGGCGTGGCACAATAAACACATACACACAGAGTATAAATGTGATGCTCAGGATCCTCACCTCAGTGGTAAAGTGAGGACCCCAGGTCCTAGGCTGGCATTGCAAATGGGGATACAGCTGTCCATACCTAAGCAGCATCCTATCGCTGCCTGTAGTTCCTGTGTAACGTGTGTGTGATCTCAGGCTCACAGGTGCTGATGCCTCCAAGATTGTAGGATGAGTCTAACTAGGACCTCATGATTCCCCTTGGCTCCTGGGAAGAACCACCCTAGCCCTGGGTAGTACTCTCCATTTGGTGAAACCTCCCTTAAAGTTTGAAGCCTAGCAATACCCCCCACCCCATGTCTCATTGGCATACACGCTCAATCCTTCATTTCTGCCTCCTGTTCCAGCATTTTGGCCCTTCTGGGTTTTTCACCTTATTCTACATAATTGTGTGTGAAAGTATCTAGAGTCTCCTGCACAAGCTCCGGGGTGGGGGGTGGTTGTGGCATTTCTCACTCAAACTACCACAGGTAATTAAAACATGAAGTTGAAGCCCTTGTGGTATGCAGTTTCACAAAAGACACCCCTTAACCCTTCAGCTACAGGACTGAGGGGCACAATAATTAGAATTGTGAGAAATAAATGTCCATCACATGTGAGCTACCAGTTCCTGGCAATCTGGGACAACATCTATAGAAGTTAAGAAGACAGCAGACCTTGGATAAAGGTCATGTGAACGAATTGGGGGAAGTAAAAAACATAGCATCTTTCCTCATTTCTGTGGAAATATTTCCTGGAGTAAATACCTAGCTGCTTTCTCTTGGCTTCGGCTATCCGTTAGAGTTCCTGGCATTTTCTTCTTATTTGGGTCACAGAGAGGACACGTTGGCACAAAGGCTGCCTCCTGGCCATGGCTTTTCACCTACTTGGATGTTGTCCTTCTCTCCTCCTGTGGTCAAATTGTGGAAAATGACATTCTAAGAAACTGATGGTGTACCCACACTCATACCGAGAGAGAGAGAGAGAGAGAGAGAGAGAGAGAGAGAGAGAGAGAGAGAGAGAGAGATCGAGAGAGAGAGAGAGATCAACAGCTCTACTTCCTGGTGTGAGTTTATTTGAGTATCACAGCAATAAAAGAACACAAAAACATTCCTTCACCAGCAAATTCTTCCTCAATGCAGTACCCAGCCTCTCATGATGGATAGTTATGGAACACTCCACCCCAAATTGCAGAGGAAACATTCTTTCAAGTGCACATGCAACATTCAGTACGGCGTCCCACACGCTGAGCTATTCGGTTCATCGGCAGTAACTCCAAAAGAGCCAAATCCGAGCACAGTGGCTTCTCCATTCTGTGAAAATACATAAGAAGTTAGCAATAGGACATCTATATACCATCCTCAAAGGATTCATCTAGATCATAACTTGATTGGATTAAGATGCCTAGGAAGGTTAATAAGGCACACCACTGTGTTTGTTTGTGAGTCTCTTTTCTAGAGACCATTGATTCTGGAGAGGCACCATCCCATGGGCTGGGAGTCCTGATGGAGCACAGAGGGAAATAAGTCAGTTATTACAGACATTCTCTTTCTATTTCCTGGGCATCATGGGGTGAGCAATTTCACTCTACCATATACCATTGCTACTGTGAGGCTGCGCTGCAATGCCAGACCATGACAGCAGAGCCAGACAACTGTGGACTGACACCTGCAAAGCCATAGCCAGAGTCTTTCCATCTAAAATGAAGTTCTCTTAGGAATTTAGCAGACTGATGAAAAATAACTCATACAATTCCCAGTTATCTGTAAATAGAGAATCCCGCTCAGTGCTTGGCACAAAGTAGACCTTGAATATGGGTAACTCCACCTTCTGATCCCTGCCCTGATATATCTTTGCACGACAGTCATGACGGTAGCTTTTGAAGGTGAAGGACATGGCTGAAGTCTTGAATATGTCACCCACTGTCAGTCAGAGGCAATGAATCAATCTCCCAGGATTTTACCAGATTCGTACCTGGGTGAAAAGATCTCAGACACCTGTCATAGCAGATTCTACTCTACTCTTCATGGTGAAGAGCATCAACTTTCACTACAGTACCCAGTAAAGGATGAGGCTTGATGTGATGCTGAGTCTGATACTGCTCACCTGAATGTGACCCTAAAGGCCAAAGTGATGACTAGGAAGGTTACTTTCCTGTCTTCTGTGCTGGAGTGCATCCATGAAAGTAGCAACAAGGTTACCCAGAGATTTTGTGAGCCAAGCTGCTCCAGGTAAAGGCAACCACATCCACAATACTCCTTGGTTTGGAAAATGAAAGGAACAAGAATTTGGACTTAAAAGTCTCCTTGAGCTATTCAAGGCAGATGATTTGATCTTGGTTTGGCTCATTATATAAATGGGCAATTTGTAGTGACAAGGACCTGTCACTCTTAAGAACCCTAAAAAGGAGGCAGATAGTACGAACAGACATGTGAAATATATAAACAAATATCTACTAACATAATGATGGCAGCATGATCATTTCCCCCATGAATGAAGAGTTATATAGATAAGAACAAATAGAAAATGTATAACACTCCTGAACCCATTAGCCAATCTTGTCTCTTCCTTCTCTATTCTCTACCCTCCCCAACCTCTAGTAGCCACTATTTTCCTATATGTGAGTCCACAGAATTTTTATCTTGCTGTGTCTGGCTAATTTCACTTAATATTTTGACCTCCATCTTCATCCATGTTGTCACAAATGGCAAGAGTTTATGTGGTTGAGGTGTTCCATAGTGTCCATGTACCTGTTGTCTATCAGGAGGAACAAGTTACAAGTTTTGGCACACTATGACACAGAAGTGAGTTCACAGTTCACAGCATTCCACTGTAGTTCCACAAAGCGGAAAGACAGGATTTGGAATGTTCTCATTACTGAGAAATGACACATCTGAAGTGATGGATGATGCCCAGAGTTGATAATTCACAATGAACATAGATCCCAAATCATCACCCTGTACCTTATAAGTAAATGCAGTTATTATATGGAGTTAAAGAAGAAAATTCCTGCACTAGAAGAATCAGACAAAAAGCTTGCTTAGCATCCAGCTCATGGACACTAAAGTCTGTTTAAAGAAGTCAGATAACAGACCAGTTTTGACATATCCTAGCCATGGGGTTATGGGCAAGAACCTCTACACGTTTCCTCATCCGTAAAACTGTTTGATGAGTCATGAAGAGGGCTGTGATGAAGACCACAGGCTACAGGAGGTAGTTGGTGAGGACACTTGGCAAGTGCTTTTCGCATAATATCACCCAGAATCCAACAGGCAATCCAAACACACACGTCATTATGACATTCTGGGGAAAAGGTAGATACTGGGGTTATTTCATTTTGTAATCTAGAAAAGGAGAGAAATATGCCCAGGCATTCAAGCCAAAAGTTGTGGAGATGGGCTGATATCCAGTCGAACACCAGAAGCCCAAAGACTTCAGGGAGGTTGGGAATGACCAATAGAAGCCACCATGCACACTGCTTCAGAGAGTTAATGCCAATGGCCACTGTGCTGGAACAACGATCTAGAATGTCCTGTCTGAGCTGAGCCTTTAAGGCTTTCCTATTTTGCCAGTATCGGTGGCAAGCCTACATTGTTGGTCATGAGGAGATGTTAAATGGAGAACTGTTTAGGCTTGTCTGCCCACACAGCTGTAACAGGGAGAGACTTGGATTGAAGCAGTTGCTGAAGAACTTTCCTGCCTAGTCTTGGCAAGCATGCTCAGTAGCATGTGGGGAAAACTCTGTTGTCCGATGAAGTAAATTCCCATAATTAAGCAGTGTGACTAGGGAAAGAGGATAAATTTTTGCATCAGTCAGCGTAATACTGACCCTTGCAACTGGGCTAACTGGTGTGCTGCACTGAGCATCTATGATTCTGATGATAATGTCTCTGTTCCATTAGATGTGACCAGAGTCTCCTCTGTCATCTTTGTTGGTATCTCTCAAGGAAATGCCAGTTCATGTCATAAAAAAGCAATGTCACAAGAACCAAGAGGAAATGGGGCTTGACTGATCACTATTGCCACAGACACGTTCTTGCTAACAACAGCTCATCAACACAACCTGGTTAAGGGATCTGACTTCATCATAGAGCACAGTGGTGCTGAGAAGCCACAAAACAATGTCATTTGACCTTTTCCAGTTGCCAGTGGTCCAGGGAAATCACTTTCTGTCCCAGACCACAGAGCAGTATTATACCTCTGTGTTTCACTGTGTGAAATGGGACAACAGATTACAGACTCAGATACAAAGGTATATTTTCTCTGAGCTCTCTGTTTCTCATAAACTTGAGTCTTCAGGATCTTATTTTGCATCTGGGTTCAGCCTTGTCTTTGTGCTCATCAACCTTCAAGTCAGAAATCTTCAGACACATGTCTTTTCAAATGATGTATAGCCTACATTCAGAGGCATGCTGTAGTTTCACTGGAAATACTTGTTTCTTTCATGGTACACACACATTAATGGTGAGTTATACAGTAGATGGCATCTAGGTTTGAAGAAATATAGCAGCCTCTGCAAAGCATGTTGCATTTGAACAAAATTTGCTTTCACACCAATCAATGGTAACATCTACATGAGTATTCCTAACACAGAAGAGAAATTTGATGTGCTTAACACTGAACATCATTCGCTCAGTTGCCCAGTGCACAGGAGGAAGAATTACAGTGATATACTCATTTCATTGCTGAGTACATATTATTGCAGAGCTTTGTGTTTTAAAACACCAGTCATTTAGTAATGCTTGTAATGTTTTTAGTCAGGAATTTGGGGAAAAGTTGGCGGGGTGGATATGCAGGAAAGAATGTTCTAGAAAAGCAAACTGCTAAATGAAAGGCAGAGTGTACTCAGGGAGTCTGTGACATAAGATGTCTAGGAGAAGAGTGATCTGAACAAGCAGGAAAATGGCAAAAGGAGAAGCCATTAGCTATTCAGGAAGGACTGTGTACATTTAGAGGGGATCTTCAGAATTTAGTCTAAGTGAGATGGGATTCCAGAGGGTGCTTGTGACTAGATGGGGCCCATGTCTTAGTACTCATTTTTAAAGGACCCTGGCTGCTGAAGAAGGAAGGTAGGTCAGACAGAAACTGGAAGGCTGGGTAGGAAGGAGACTGTTCAAAGATGGGGACCCCCTTTTCTGAGGTGATTCTGACAGAAAGGATAAGGAGCAAGTGGGAAGGGCACATTCTGCAGGCACTTTCCAAAAGACTTTTAGTGCGCACACCTACTATTTGATTCTTTAACCCCACAATCAAGAACTGTTTTAAAATAAAGCCTAGTCACTGTTCAACTTCAAGTGACCTCTCTAGAGTTTGGCCATTGGGGTAACAGAAAGTGACATCCCAGGTCCCATCAGTTCCTTCACACATGACCAGCAGCTTGGTCCTCCATGAGAGCAAGGGCAGAGAACCCAGACACTAATGACCCTCCATTGCTCTACCTCTGACAAGAAATCTCAGATGGGAGGGGATGAAAAAAGGCCACTAGATGGAAAGACCATTTCAAAAAGGAGTTTTCAAAAATTCTAGAGCCTTCCAGAAGGGCTGCCAGGAGAGACTTGAGTCCATTTGCATGAGCAAGTTTGGTTATTTTGGTCATCGAGTGACATGACTTGGTGGTCACAGCCCCTTCTTTCTTACAAGACAGTAAAGGAGTCTTTTGTGTCAAAAGGAAACTACTAGTGTGGGTGTTTTGAGACAGAGTTTGGGGGACATGTCATGCTCCGTGAGCCTCAGTAGTGAATGGGGTTGAGGTTCTGCTTATAGACCAGAGAGCCTTGATGATGGATCAAGGTGCAAAACAAAGCCTGCAACCACGATTGCTTTTTTTTTTTTCCATTCCATTTGGCCAGCTCTTCCACAGCCACTTACTGTGTGTCAGTCACTGTTCCAACCTTCTTATAAGTATTTAGTCATTTAATGAGATTGATAATCATGACTTAAATAATAGTACCATTGTCCCTCATTCAAGGTTCAGTTTACATTTATTAAGCATTACACAGGATGAGCAAAGAATTCATGGAGAAGCTAAGAGACTTCTCCAAGGTCACATAGAGGACTCTATGGTGAAAGTCAGGAGCTCTGGCTGCCCCCTCACTGTGCAGATAATGTGAATTTGTATGAGAGATGCTTTCAGCTGCAAGTAGGAGATAGCCTAGCTTTGTTTGATTTTCTTTGTGCTTGTTTTTTGCTGTTTGTTTTTTTTGAGACAGGCTTTCTCTGTGTAGCCTTGTCTGCCCTGGAACTCACTCTGTAAACCCGGCTGGCTTCAAACGCACAGATATCCACCTGCCTCTGCCTTCCAAGTGTTGAGTTTAAAGTCATCTGCCACTACTAGACAGCTGAGACAGCCCAATTTTAAGCAACTTAAGCAATCAGAAATGGTGTCGCCAATCTGAAGGTAGTCTCAGCCCTAGGATGATGGAATATTCCACCAACAATTCAGTCAAGGATCCAGGTTCCTTCTGTCTCCTCAGTTGTCCCATGCTGGTTTCATGGCTTATCCCTTCATGGGTTTAACATGGCTGCTGCACCTCCAGGTACCCCATATATGCATCAAAAATAAAAATATACCCCCTAAATCCACATATTGCTATGCTTATTTCAAAGTATGCTTATATTAAAACTAAAAATGCACATTAAAGTGTAAAGGGCCAGCAAGATGGCTCAGTAGATAAAGTTGCTTGCCTCTATGCCTGATGACTAAGTTTGAACCCAGAAAGCCATGGAGTGCAAGGAAAGAACCAATTTCTGCAACTATTTACATGCCATGGCTTGCACACACACACACACACAATTAGTGAAATGTAAAAAAAAATGGTATTTTTTAATGTAGAAGAAAGGCCTTCTTCAAACTTAGGAAAAAGAAAATGAACACCTAAATTGAAACAAAACAAAACAAAACAAAATACAAAACTTAGGAACAAGAAAATGAGCACCTAAACTAGTCAAAAAAAAGATCTGAGCAGACACTTCACTGATGATATGTGGAAGGCATATAAAATAAACATGAAAAGATGCTCTACATTGGCTGGGCGGTGTTGGCGCACGCCTTTAATCCTGGCACTGAGGAGGCAGAGGCAGGTAGATCTCTGTGAGTTCGAGGCCAGCCTGGGCTACCAAGTGAGTTTCAGGAAAGGTACAAAGCTACACAGAGAAACCCTATCTCAAAAAAAAAAAAAAAAAAAAAAAAAAAAAAAAAAAAAAAAAAAAAAAAAAAAAAAAAAAAAGTAAAGCATCATTTGATGAAGGAAACAAAACCCCAGACTTGAAGATATGCATCCCAACATCCTAGCACATTGCATCTCTTGTTGGCACTCTTCCCTTCCAAGCCATGATACTCTCTAGCAAACCCAGAAGCCATCTCTGAATTATATTTTTATTTCAACCAAGATGTAAGCTCTCAGCTGCTGCTCCAGCACCATTCCTGTCTGCTGCTGTGGTCCCTGTCATGATAGCCATGAACTCCAAACCTCTGAAACTGTAAGTCCCAAATTAAAGGTTTTCTTTTATAAGTTTAAAAAAAAAAAGATGCTCTACATTATCTGCTGCCAAGGAAACACAAACTAAAACAATATGGAGATGCCACTACGCACCTATTAATATAGCCCAAATCTAGAACATCAGCACCACCAAACGTTAGCAGAGACCTGGAGCTACTGGAGTTTCCTGTACCCAAGACAGACTTGAAACCGTGATCCTGCTGCCTCAGCCACTCAAGCAGATGGGATTACAGGGCTTCACCATCAGACTTAGTGAAATTTTGTTGATTTGCTTCTAGGCTTAAACCTAGGGCTGCAAGAATGCTAGATAACTGCTATGCTGCTGAGTGTCCTCTCCAGTCTGTGCCATCAAGGCTCTCAACTCATTGCTAGTGGAGATGGTACAGCACTTTGGAAGAGAGTCTGGCAGTAACCTTCAAACTAAACATCATCTTACCTAAGATTCAGAAACTGTCCTCCTTAGTATCTCCACAAGTGAGCTGAAAGCTTTCATCTACATAGGTGTTTAGAGTAGCTTCATTCCTTGATGCACAAATTTGAAGGCAGACAGGATGGGTCAATTCAGGCTCTAGACTAGAAAATATCAATCAACACTTGAGTCATATACAAAAAGCAGCTATAAAAAGGCTGCCTCTTGTGGCTCCCACATGTGATGTTCTCAATGCTGTAATGTTGCCCGCCGTCCCACGGCCCGCGCCCGCCTAAGGAAGATGCGCAACACGAGGATTCTTCGTCTATCACGCTTTATTGAGGCACTCCGTTGAGGGGACAGCTGAGGCACAGGGCCCCCAGGCGAGGAATTGCTGCTGCTTATATGCTACTCAAGACCACGGGTCGTGCTGTGATTGGCTGTGTAAGGTAAGGCGCCACCGGGCTGTTCGGGATTGGCTAGTCCTTGTTGCTAGGCTGATTACGTGTATACCGCAGAGCAGGAGATAGTAAACAACACGCGTTGTTGGCTGATTGCCTGGTACCATCTTGTAATGGCGCCCACACTGTAAAACTGTAGAGATCGTAAAAGGACCAGTGCTTGCTAAAAGTTAAGAAAAGGGATGCCAGATATGGTGGTGCACACCTCTAATCCCAGTATTTGGGAGGCAGAAGCAGGCAGATCTCTGAGTCCCAGGCCAGCCTGGTCTACAGAATGAATTCCAAGACAGCCAGGACTACATAGGGAAACATTGTCTCAAAAAAGGCTGGAGAGGAGGGCGGGAGGGGGAGGAGGGATGAATACCTGGAGTACAGGGAATTTCTAAGCCAGTGGAAGCAGTAAATTTTCCTTACAAGCCAGAGATGGTAGATTTGTAATGCTACATATTAATCAAGCTCCACAGGCCCATAGGACACCAGTAGTTACTTGCAATGTAATGAACTTTGGTCACTCCTAAGGTGTCAATATTGCCATATAAATTCTAACATACCACAGTAATGCAAGATACTAGTAGTAAAATAGTGTGAGGGAAAAGGAAACAGGGGAACTCAGTGGATTTCTTGATAAATCCATACCTACTCAGGAAAAAAAAGTCTATTAAACACAAATACACACACAGTTTGGCAATATCTATATCCTTTAATACAGTGGTTCTACTTCTGTCATTGTTTTTGGATACAGAGCATGCTAGAAGGAAAAATTTAAATATAGGAAGGAAAAAGGAAGTTCCAGTTTTTTTGTGAACTATGACTTAGAGAAAAGGAAATTTCAAAATGCAACTGAAAAGTTAGGGAATAACACAGGTATTGCTGGCAGAAAACTGTGGATGGAAGAAATGGAAGGTGCCTTGCCATGACAACTATGTGGGTGTCAAGGGGCTGCAGAATAGCTCTGATATTAAAAAGGACTGGGAGATTATAGAAAACATGCTATTTGTTTCCAATATACTTGCTCAAATATGTGACTGTGCCTTGGAAGTGTGGGATACATAATGAACAGAGAAAAGACCTGAAGCTGGAGAGTGAAGAATAGCAACTCCCACCCCCATCTTTTTTCAACATTTAAAAAAATGTGTTCTGTGTCTTTCACATCATGCATCTCCATCCCATTCATTTCCCTGTCCCTTCACATCTGCCTTCTGCTCTTGCAATCCACCTCCCCCCCAATAATATATAGTAAAATTTAAGAGGAAAAATCAACCTCATTATGGAAGGTGTAGTGTGACACAGTAAGTCAGGTAGTAAACCCCTTTATCCACACATTTTTACATGCAGGTGTTCATCACAAAGAATCCTTGGTCTAGTTTGAGGCCCCTGGTCTCTGCTACACCCTTGACATTGGGGCCTCACTGGGACTCTTCCTGAACATCCCTTTGCTACCCTGTGTCACGGAGATCCTGTAGCCCTGGGTCCACAGGACTAACATCACCACCCCACCCACGTTGCTCTAGCAGATCACAGATGGGGTGCATGCTAGGTGGGCTAACACTTAAGCCTGGTTCTGAGCCATGGTAGTTGCAGTGTTAGTCAGCCCACCAGCTCTCCACTGTCTTCACCAGCAGGGTGAGCTCTTCAGCATTACCCTGACTAGTTTCATCCCTTGCAGCAACAAGCAAGGGCAGGGCCAGTCCTGCGTTCATGTCCTCAGGGTTGGTTCTCCCACACCTACACCTTCAGGGCCAGCTCTACTCTAGGAGCCATTCTCCTGAGTGTTGCAGCTGCTGAGAGGTAGGAACAGCTCTCCTGCTCTTATGGCTTCAGAGCCTGCTCTCCCACCTGCTTCAGGCATTGACTGGGGGATGGGGAGCATCTCACCCCCAACCATGCTGACAAGTACAGATGAGTAATGGGGACAGCTCTCCCATGCTCACAACTTCAGGGATGGCCCGCCCATACTTCAGACAACAGGATTGGCTCTATTGTGCTGTCCAGGCAGGGTGCAGGGCCTGCTCTCCTGAGTGTTGCAGCTGGTGTGGGACAAAAGCAGCTCTCCCACGCTTATGGCATCAGCACCAGTTCACCCACATGCCTCAGGCATTGATTGTTTAGTGTGGTGGCCTATCTCCTTTTCTTCATACTTTTCCAAGTTTAAAAAAGTGGGGGGAACTTAGTCACAGCCGGAAGCTAGATGGCAAAGAACTGCTTATGTGAAACCAAAAAGAACACACCTGAAGTTCAGGTGTTTGTTGGGGACACAGCATGTCACCAGATGTGCCTCTAGCATGCCTTTAAGACCTTCCAGTGTGGTTTATTCAGAAACTGAGGTCTTCCCAGTAGGTGCATTTTTGATGGAGAGGTATGCTAATCACAGTAGGGGACTGGAACAGCTGCTCTAATCAGAACTCAAGCCAGGGCTCCGGGGAGTATGTGGACCCTGAGCCTTGCTCCTCAGGGAAACCCCTGGAAGAAGGGAGTTTCTGTAAGCTGAATTGAAGAGGCCAAGGGATTTATGTCTGAATCTTCCCCACATCAAGTTTTTCCAACCAAGGATCTATGAATTGTAGAGTAGGTTGACTCACTTTTGAAAGTTTATAAGTTTTGAATATATGTGCTGTAAAGGCTGAGAAGATAAAATATGGGGTGAGAAACCTGGATTGATCTGCTTTGATCTACAAGAGATTCCAACACTTGTAGTCAAGAAAGTCAGCTATTAACCACAGCAAGAACCCCACAATTTACTTACTAATTCGTATCATCAATTGGTCAGGTACACTTTGCCAATGAAATCTCCATTTCCTTTGCTCCCATTATGTGAGTGTGTCATCTAGATAATCATTTAGAATTCCAAACCTCTACAATTATGTTTTTGTTGTTTTGAGACAGGGTTTTGCACTATTACCCAGGCTTGTCTGGAATTCTTGGTCTCCCTGCCTTAGCTTCCCAAGTACTGGAATGACAAGTGTGTACCATCATACCAAGAAAAATTATACCTTTTCCATCAAAAGGGAAAAGTATGGGTAGAGTGTCTATCACATAGCACCATTTCACCAGTAGACCCAGCTGGTAGGAAGCAAAGAAGGGAAGAGGATTAGCTGTGTGGTTTTAGCATCTCCATAAAGAGAAATGGTAGAGCCCAAGCTCAACCCATGGAAGACACAAGCAAAGGGGTGTGGTGGGTATTGTGTTCCCTGAAATATTGTGTGTTCCCTGAAATAAACATATCTGGGGTCAGAGAACAGACAGCCACTAGAACAAAGCCAAAAATGGTGGCTAGAAAATGGGAAGAGTAAGCCATAACAGAAGTTGGGCGGTGGTGGTGCACGCCTTTAATCCCAGCACTTGGGAGGCAGAGCTAGGGGATCTCTGAGTTCAAGGCCACTTTAGAAACAGCTAAGCATGGTGACCCACACCTTTAATCCCAGAAACCCAACCTTTAATCCCAGGGAGTGGGGTCAGAAAGAGAAAGGTATCTAAGGCGTGAGGACCAGGAACTAGAGAAGTTAAGCATTTAGTTAGTTAAGCATTTGGCTGGATAAGCTTTTAGGCTTTGGAACAATGCAGTTCAGCTGAGAGCCATTCTGGATGAGGACTCAGAGGCATCCAATCTGAGGAAACAAGACCAGCTGAGGAACTGGCAAGGTGAGATAACTGTGGCTTGTACTGCTTCTCTGACCTTCCAGCATTCACCCCAATACCTGGCCTCAGGTTTGATTTTATTAATAAGACCTTTAAGATTCCTGTTACAAAGGGGTGTTCGGGAGTGGAGGCACACAACACCCTCAGATACTGCTGGATTATAGCTCTTATGCATCTTTCACACCAATTTATTGTGACCTCTCCCATGCAACCACATCATGTACAAACTAAGGGCCAGAGTTTTCCTGCCACATGGGAAGGCAAACACACCTCAGGCATATAAAGAAGAGCTGGTACCCTTGCAGTCCTGAGCTACATAATTGGGGAATACTGTATGGCTCAGGTCTCAGAAGAGAAAAGCCTACCCATGAATCATAGTGGTTTAGAACTTCTTCTGGGCCATTCCTGTGGCTCCCTGGGAGGCTTGGCATGAGTCACAAGGGCCTAGAACCTGAGGATTCTCTTGTAAAATAAGACTTCCTGAGCTTTGCTGGTCTCTCAAGTCTTGTCATAGACACAAGAGATGCGATGACCTATCAGCAGGTGAAGGGAGACTTGAAACACCAGGTGAATTATTCCTAGTGGGTGTGGTTTTCAACTTTTTGTATTTCCTTAGCAATTTTCTCTTTCACCATACCAGGTACATGTTCTATCTCATATATGGGTCCTGTCTTTGAATCTTTACATTTGTGGGTTTAAACTGGAATAACTACAGAGGCTGGAAAACATGGCCCCATCAGGGTGGAGCATGACTTAAAGGAGGGAAACTAGTGGGGTATAGGTGGTATGAAAGTAAACACGGGGAACAGAGAGGATAGAAAGGTTCAAGCAGAGATAGGGTTGGGGCACGAAGAAATGAAAGGGCAGGAGAGGTAAGAATTAACTAGGATAAGTGTGGTCTTTATATGGAAACCTATCACTTTGTAAGTTAATTAAAAATATGGTTTTCAAAAAATATATCATACATGGCTGGATAATGCTGCTTCTAAAAGCAATGGGTTGCTAAATGAAAAACCCAATGCCATATGCAAGATCTGTCACTATGTGTTCTTAAGAAAGCTCTTGCCATTGCCATTGGTTGCTAAGGACAACCACACACCCCAGTTATGAGATAAAGATAAACCAAGCTGGAAGTGAGGTAGAAACTTTTTTTTCTGCTGGATAGTACTGAAAGGTGCTATGCAAGCTACTGGGGAAAAACATATCAACATTTTTATGCAACTGTGAACCCTATGAACTATAGGATCAATCTCCCAGGTAAGATGCACCCACTAGTGCAATAGCGGCATGAATATGACAGCGATAACCAACTACTCCCTTACTTGATTTGAGACCTGCTTCATAGAAGGTCCATATCTGATACTATAAACTCAGTCAAAAATGTTTGGCTTGGGTCTTAGGTTATATGGGGAGCCTTATTACAACTGTTCAATTAAAGTGATATGGAGTCAAGCTGCTTTCTAAATATTTGAACTTAGAAAGATCTGTATTTAGATTTTGTATTTGTATGATAGGCAAATGTTAATACCGGGCTTTAATCAGAGAAGCTTCTCTTTGCAATGAACTGTGATAAATACAGAGATCCTTGGGTTCCAAGCATGATGACAATACATGATGGTTGAGTGCTCAGGAGAGTTATAGCATCACTCTGGGAGGCTCACGGAATGTCACAGAAGAAGTGGAAAGAATGTAAGAGCTAGACAATAAGGAACTGGGCTGTGAATGCTATTGGTCAGGAATAAGGGCTGTCAATTCTATTGTTTGGACATGACAAATCCATTGCAATCATGACTGCATAGCAGCTGTGGTTGTCTACCCTGTCCCTTATTAAAACCGGGCCTATTATCAATCAATCATGGACAGATGAGAGACTCAAAGGACCATATCCTATCCTGCTCAACAATTAGATACTGGTAGATTCCAGGAGAAGGACAGGCATTATCTTCAGTCATGTACTCACAAGTGGTTCCATTAGGCTCCAGTGGATAGTGGGAAACTTGTGGCCACACAGACAAACCTGGCTAAACACAGTGAGTCGCAAAACAAAACAAAAAGACATGAATGTGAGAAATGAGTTACAGGAAGGAAGGAGGTTGACAAGGGTATAGGCATATAGAATATGGTGGAGATTAGAATAATCAGAATTCAATATACAATATTTGACCAAAGCAAAATAAAAAATTCTTTATAAATGATGACAAAGTATTTAGAAAGAAGAGTAAAATCCAGAGGTAATTTTGAGCTTATACTGGACTGTTTATGGTATTGTCTCAGTGAAGTGCTGGGCTGGGGGCCTTTCCCCATTTCAATACATAATGGAGAAACAGCTACTGGTATATTCTGCGTATGAATCTCAGTGGCACTATGGAAGTTCTATTATTCTGCCTAATACATTCAAAGGCCCCCTGAGCCCACTGTGCAGAGGAAAATATATGGTCCAGGGAGAGGAAATTATCCTACGTCAGTCATTCACCATCCACTTTTATGGAATACTTGGGGCACAATGCCCTAGACTTAAGACAAGTGATTTTTTTTTGTTTTGTTTTGTTTTTTTTCTGGCTGTGGCATGCCTCAGAATTTTGCATAATTCTGTTTGCTTCTTTGGCATAATCCCCAAGGTGGCTGGCTGATTTTGATGAAATGTGGTGTGGCTACTAAAAGATACTGGCTAGCTGGTCAGGTTACAAAAAGAAAAAAAAAAAAAGCGCATCTGGATATATAGTAACTAAAACTATAGATAAAAATAATTATTTGAGGGACTAAGGAGATAGCTCAGTTGGTAAAGTACTTGCCTTACAAATGTAACAAGCTAAGTTTGATCATCAGAACTCCTGTAAAAAAATCTGAGTGTGGTACATGCTTATAATCCCAGTGCCAAGTGGCCAAGTCAGGAGGATCTCTGGGGCTTGCCTGGTCAGCTGGCACAGCCTAATTGGCAAGTGCCACACACAAACACACACACACACACACACACACACACACACACACACACACACGTACACACAAACCAACCAAACAAACAAAAAACAAGCTAGACAGTGCTTGAGAAACAGCGTCCATGATTGGCATCTGGTCTCTCTATGTACTGCAAACATGTGCATGCATACCTCAAAACACACAAATTCATTTGGTTCAAATCAAAGGTGGCATATCCACTTAGCATGATAACACTATATAGAAAGTGTGCTCCAAAATGATGATGACAATTCCCTATGCAAAGAGAAGGATGAGGTGAAGATCAACAAAGACACATTAGAAGTATCTTAGCCTTCTTGGGGAAGTTCTAGGGTTTTATTTTTTGTTGGTTGTTTACTTTTAAAGATGAATCATTTTCATTCAATGTTTCTGTAATAAAATATTGACTTTTTCAGAAAGAGAAAATAAAAGTTGAACTTTGAGCATTCATTCACCCATCTGTCAATTCATCATGCAAGCAGCTCTTACGAGGTAGGCATGTGATGGGAGAGAGTGCAGTCCTGGTCCACAAGTGGAGAGCTTAACTTTTGGAGAGAGAGAGGGTAGGTTAGCAAGCATGAGTTAGGCTACATGTCTGCTGGCACAAGAAGAAAAGAGGGCAGAGTTATGAATACAAAAAAAGTGCTTTTGGCCCAAAGATGGCTTAAAGGGTAAAAAGGCTTGACATAAAATGACCTGAGCTCTATTCCAGAACTCACTGTGGAAGGAATGAACAACTCCAGAATGCTGGCTTTTGACTTCATCTGTGCTATAACATCCAAGTACTTATAACCCTCATATATACACAAATAACAAATAGAAAATAATTTCCACTTCGTGGGAAATGCAGATATCAAAATAGGGTCCCCACTAAACTCTTGCATGGCCACCATCTTAAAGCACAGTAATTATGGCCAACAGTTAGCAAAAGGACAAATCTCTGCAAATGGGGAGGAATTCCCATTGTCATTGGTTTTAATTAGTTTGCAAATAAATACTGTAATATAAAGGACAACTTGAAGTTTCTTGACCCCCCAAAACAAGGGAGTGTCTTTCCTGATCTATACAGCATTGTGTCTTTGGCTGTTTTTTATCAGCACTTAAGGTTAGACCAGATATGGTCACCACCAAAATTGCTGTTTTTCTTCGGATTTCTAAAAATATCTCATGGGAAGCCTGTAGTGTAAGAGGATGATGGTTACATACACTTCCAAAGAGTAAAATATAAAACATTTGAACTAAATTGCCTAAAAGCTGAAATTGAGTGCAAATAATGCTTTGTAGCAATAGCTATAATTAACCGTCCTAATGGAATCCTTCGAAGACAGAGGCAGTTCAACAAGTGAGTTCAATTGAAAGTAACGTTTCCATCAAACCTGGATTGAAAGAGGAGAGCTCAGCCGTGACCCCAGTTGAAAGTTTTGAGTATGGTGGGAGATGCCCAGGCAGGGGAGGGAAAGAGCTCTCTTCTCTCTTCACATTTCCAGGCACATTTCCCAGTTTCAGGAATCTTCTATGTCTTCTGGAAAGAATGTATCATTCTCTTCAAGACAATGCCATGGCTGGATCTATCTCCTGTGTAGTAAGTCCATCAGTCTCCTACAAAAAACAAAACTAATTTTAAAAAAGGGATCCTGGTGTGGTGGCGCACACCTTTAATCCCAGAGCTTGGAAGGCAGAGGTAGGTGGATCTCTGTGAGTTCAAGGCCACTCTGGTCTACAAAGAGAGTTCCAGGAAAAGACACTGGCCATCCAATCCCTCATACCTCATTACCAGCTCTGGGCACTTCACATTCTGGGAAGTGCTTACTTACCCACTAGCTCTGGAGGGTTCAACTGTCTTCTAGAATTGCCTCCAGCCCGAAGACTTCTGTCTTTGCTATTTAGCAGCTGTGCAACTTCTGCTGAGTTACTTGGCATCTCTAAGTAGATGCTTCTCATCTGAAAAAAATAAGACAGGATTATTGTTATCATCACATATCCCAGAAGACGGAGGAAGCTGAACTGTGTGCACAGTCACGTGGTGCTCTGGACAGTCAGGCGCTATGAACTGTGTGAGGAGGGCTGGTCACAGGGACCAGGGCCTTCCCTGACACTCAGAATGGGTCTGTGGTCCAGCAGCATCCTTGTGGCCTTGTAGCCTTTTATTCACAGAATTTAGCTTGGCACAGGAGATGGTTAATAAGTGCTCCTGTGTCTGGCATAAGTCACCTGCTAGGTGTGTGGCTCTGTATTGGGTGATCACCAGAAGTTGACCAGGTCTTGGAAGCATTGCACTGTTTTTGTGGTCAGTTGCAAAAGATTTCCTGAGTAAAAAGCATGGCTGAGTAGGAATGTATTTTCCTGCAGAGGAAGTCAGAATACTGTTCCCTGGGACACTCTAACCCCTGATGCCCAGAGTCAGTAAGATGCTTAAAAGCTCAGCTCTGGAATCAGACACTCTGGGCTTTAATTATGGCTCTGTTAATTAGACCTCTGTGATAAGTTTAGTAAGTTGATGCCTCTGAGCCTCCCAGTTTCCATCTTTTAAGTTAAGATTATAAAAAGTGTTTAATATTTGAGTGTATTCTAAGTCCTGTATATTATCAAATCACTGAGTATTTGAAACACACCACTATTATCTGTGGTTGTGCAAATAATGCCAAGGGATATCTTAGTGATGTTACTTGCTTAACACCACCTTGCTAATAAATGCCAAGAATAAAATTCTTTTTTAACCTGGGCCCTGGGCATTGAACCCGGGGCCTTGTGCATATGGAGCAAGTACTCTACCATGGAACCAGATCCCCAGCTTGGAAGTGGGTTTCTTACTGGTATCCATGTTATGGCCATGACATGGGCAGCATCTTGGAAAATTGTCTGGAGACTTCTACAAGACCATAGGAATGAAACACTCTCCAAGCCACCTGGCAGAGAACAAGTAGTCAACAAATTTTTAACAATTGGGTATCACTTAAAGATTAGTGTTTTCTGCCTTTGGTCAGAGAGAAAATGCAAGGATTACTAAAGCATCCATGTGGTGGGTGAGAAGGGGAAGCAGCTACCTATAGAGATAGTAGCCCCTGACAGGTGTTCCTCCCCACCTGTCATGGCATAGAGCCAGAGTTGTGATGCTCTTCCTTGAAACTTTCTGTTGCCCCCTTACGTTGGGAGCATGCAAAAACCCCAGCTTAGACAGCTGGAGCGGGAACAGGTCTGATGTCTGCCTGGCATGAAAATTTTCTAAAGAACATTAGGTTTCTAAAATGAACTGGACAGATCTATTCCCCAGGGAAATGGCATGTGGTAGTTAACACATCGCTTCTGAACTCAGAAAATGGTTAATCATACAGATCCGGGGAAGATTGCTTGCACAGATCAGGCAGTGTGTACTATAGAAACTGGCCAAAGTGAAAACCTGATATAGACTGTTGGTTGCTGAGTAGCCAGTTCATCTCTGCTCTCTTGTTTATTAAAATAGTCCCAGTTCTGTACAGGTTTAAGACAGACGAGATAGACGGAGATGGCCTGGTGGTGGTGCTGCACGCTTTTAATCTCAGCACTCGGGAGGCAGAGGTAGGTGGATCTCTGCGAGTTTGAGGCCAGCCTGGTCTACAAAAGTGAGTTACAGGACAGCCAGAATTGTTACACGGAGAAACCCTGTCTCACGGGAGAGAGGGGGTTGGGAGGAGAGAGATAGATGGGGATATGCTCAAAAGAAGTATTTAGCAAACCAAGGCTTCAAGCAGCCATAGCAATCCCATCATCTCTGATGGGGACTGGCTAGGAGGACACCTGCCCCAAGCTACACAATAACAAAGACTTAGTGGGAGTCTATAAGAAATTTCTGGAATTTGTCTTCTCTAATAGAAGATAGTCTGCCTGCCTGATATTCCTTTTTTACTAGAGATTTTTCTATGGCAAGTAAAGTGTCTAGCACAAGTGCCCGGCCATGGTCATTGTGGTAAATACACATATCTTATCATACCAGGTGCTGGTGAGGCCACAGGGAAACAGAAACCATCGAGCATGGTTGATGGAAGTGTAAGTCTGTACAGTCATTCTGGAAAACAATATGACAACACTCATGAAACTAAATGTGCCTGTGAGTTATGACTCATTCACATCATTGCAGGGTTCACACCAGTGACTCTCCCACAGTCCCCAGGACGGGTGTAGGATGTTCATCATAAACCTAGACTTGGTCACCTAGCACCTACCATTAGGAAATAGAAGGAGAAAAATGCAAGCCAGGGTCAATGGCAGGTAAATGTAGGTCTCTCATATGAACCAAGGGTACCCAGAGCACCCAAACTGGATTACTATGGATTGAAATGGTTCATTGGTTATAAGCTTGGCCCCCCATATGGTAGGGCTGAAAGGTAGCGAGAACATTAATAGGTGGGGGAAGGATCACAAATGATCATTTTCTGGGTATGGCCTAGTCATTATAATCATGATCTCACAGCAGCTGAGGTTGCCTGCTCTGAGCCTGCCCAAGACTAAATCTGTCAACAGCCACTGATGGTTGGGAGAGGGTCTTATGAGGTCCACCCCTCCCTGCTAAACTACTGGCTACTGATGGATTCTCAGGGAGAGGGAATTACTGTCTTCAAATGAGTACCTATTCGTAACATAGCAGGCGCACTGTGTAATTCCATATCTGTGGTCATTCAAATGTCCTAGATGAAACTCGGGGTGCCATAAGAGGAATCAATGAGGACAACAACAACAAAAACATGAACATGGGAAAAGAACCTATCAGGAGGGAAGAGGAGACTTCACAAGGTTGGGTGGAAGATAAGAGAAGATGGAGGCAAGGGTAACAAGAATACATTATATTCATGATTCTAATTGACAGACGACACAATTAACAACAAGAACCAAATTCTTTTAAAAGATACACCTAGAGTTGTATCTCATGGGTGATTCAAATCCAGTCAACTTGATAATGAGGAAACAGTGCTATAATTCTCTGTGGCCCACATTGACTTATAAATTGTTTTCCTCAAATGATGCTTGGTTGGAAAGGCCAATTGCCTTGATTTAATCATTATGTGCTATATGTATGTACCAAATCACATTTGAGCTGGGCCAGCCATGGAGTAAAGAGAGCTGGCCTGGAAGGTGGAAGGCAGAGTGGGGTGGACAATAGAAGAGATGGACATGTGACCCTTAGAATAACTGCTTCCAGTTTCCCTTTCTACACACCACCAAGTGAACCCACTCTGTTTCTCAAATGTCTGCCAATGCTAAGATAGCATAGTAAGAGATTGCAAACTGGAGATCATTCCTGGAGTGTATGATCTAGTTAGGGAGTCAAGGCTTCAACAGGAGGAAAGTTAGGTAACCATGGAAGAATAAAGTATAACGCAACAAAATAAGACTGTCAAAGCTGAGCTTAGTGTGGGCCCTGTAGGGGCTGAACAGAGGAGGTCAGGATCACAGTGGGCTTTGTGGGAGAATCCTCTGAAAGCCATATTTCAAGGATAGCCATAGACTGGAGAGTGAGAGGCAGAAGCCATGAGTGCTGAATACGTGAAGTGGAGAGAGGTTTGATTCTATGTGTTCAGAGTGAGCATCTTCTTGTTGCTGTAACAGAAAGAAAATAATGGAGCGCTGGGAGAAGGGATGGAGGGTCTGGATGATGGAGACTCTGAAAGCCAGGCAGAGGACTCTGACTTGGGAAACAGAGAAGTGAACATTGCATAAAGCTGTGTGGCTGAGAGCCAAAAAAACAAACAAACAAACAAAAAAAAACCCTTAGCAGAGATCCAGGAACCCCCAAGCCCCAACCCCCACCACGACTTAAGGAATGTGTTTTCAAAAGCTTAAGCAGGGAGGAAGTCATAAGGAGCAGAACAGCCAGGTGTCACCTGTGGGCACTGTGGTCATCACTAAGCCATAATGCAGAGCCCAGATGGAATCTCAGAAGTCTTTCCCTCTCAGATCTAGGCAGACTCCATCCTTCAGCCAGGATGCATTTGTCAGGAGTGCTGTCTCCTGACAAGTAAGATGTAGCTCCAAATTTCAACCTACCTAGCTTCACTGGACAAATCGATCTAAAGGTCTATAAATATATACAACTATCACTATGTTTCAGTTTGCTTTTTTATATTAGAGCTAATACTTTCATCTACTAGTTTTCAAACTTATATGAGATCAGTCTCAGGCTGTTTAACATACTTAAATGGTGAAACGGATCTACCCAAACTTTGGGAAATGTGCTGTCATTCATTAACTGCATGGAATTGGCAAGTCTGGTGTAGGCTTCTTTGTCTGCATGCCAGCAAGCTTTCAAAATTATCATTGGCAAATTGAAGGCTAAAACCTACTGTCATCAAAAGGATCAAAGGGACCAAGGGAGGCAGTTTAGGAAGATGATACAGTATAGAGGTGCTCAATAAGTTGGAGGATGAAAACTAGCTGTGGGTAACTTCTGTGTAACTATGACTGGGCTCATATTCTGAAAGGGTAAACACTGTTGCAAAATGATGACTCATTCTCTGTTGAGCCCTCCTCCGTCCTCAGAAAACAATGATCACTTCCACCTGAGGTCAAGTTCAAGATCTTGATTGGCAGGAAGTGTTTCCAGCACAGCACTCGGCAATCCTTAAAAACTGAGCCCCACTGCCAGGAACCTGCAGCGAGAGAGGAAATAACAAGCTGACACCGCCTAGATGTTTGCTACTTAACTAGCCTTAGCTTTGACCAGTGGTGGACACTCACTAGCTCTAGCAGCTGGTTTTGTTTGAGACTGGGTCTCATAGACCTCTAGCTGGTCTTGAGCCTGCCATATAGACCAAGGACTATGATACCCCTGCCTCTACTTCTCAAGTGCTGTAGTTACAGGCAGGTGCCGCCAGGCTTGGTTTTATGCAGTGCTGGGGATCTAATCTTGGGTTTCATGAGTGCTTGTCAGGCAGCTAGCTATCCTGTCAGCTGAACCATATCGCTAGTCCCAAGAGCTATCATAATTCATTCAGAGGACAGAGGTTTAGTGTAATCTTTTCAAAATTGTATGTGTATCGTGAACAACATGATGCTATGAGGTACATTCATTGGGAAAGGATGAAAGCTACCTGGTTAACATGCCTATTACCTCATATGGCTCTCATGTTTATGGAAAGAATATAATATCCATTTTCTAAGCATTTTTCAAGACTATAAGACACTAAGAATTATAGCCACAACATACCGTAAGTCTCCTGTACTTATTCCTCTTAGTGGGCTGAAATGTTATCTTTTTTATCAATACCTCACAGCTTTCTCTTTTCCAACCAGCCCACCTCTGGAAAACATTAGCCTATTTTCTACTTCTGTGAGCCAATTCCTTCCTATTAAATATGTGAGTAAAAATATGTGCTTTGTCTTCCTGTAGCTGACTCAAGATACAAATAGATATTCACACTTGCAGCATTGTGTGTGTGCGCGCGCACGCATGCACATGGACACACACACACACACACACACACACACACACACACACACACACTATTATGAGCATATGCTTTTAAGTCTCTGTAGAGGTTAGACATGCCAATGACCGGATCATATAGCCTGTCCTATTTGCTGTTTTCCAGGGCAGGCAGGCAGTGGACTCAAGGTTAGTTAGAGAAGGGAAGTGAACCAGACAGAGGAGTCCAGGGTGATACCAGGAGTGTTCCCACATATGTTTCAAAGGTAAGCCCACTGGGGAGGGTGTTCTCTGTCCAATTCCTCCCATGAGGAAACCAAGACAGAACATCTACCACTTGCTCAGATCCTAGGAAATCAAACCCCAAGACTGACCTCCTCATGGTCAATGCCACATGTGGAAGAAGTCCTAAAGTATACCAGCTTTGAGTACAGAGAATCGGGAGGTGAATATAAGTCAACTCTAAAGAGAGGGGGGGTCAACCCAAATAATTTCTTAATAACCGAATTCAAAGCAGTATGGAAGTGATCTCCAGGGAAAAAGAAATCAACTGCAGATGAAGAATAAAGGAACAAAAACAAGGTGCAGTACTTCCTTTCAGCCTAGGACGGCATTTAATACTGATACTTTCTTTTTGTCAAATACATTCTTTCTAGCCTATAAATAAAATGACACAATTAATGCAATTATATCAAAAGTTGCATGATACTGATTTTTAAATGAGGATAATTAGTAGTGGTTGCTCGGTCCTAATCTGTGAATTTATGTCAATTCATATATTTTTGCATATTCTATGAGATCTCCCACTTGCATTTGTTTCTTTCTATTTCTCTGAATACATTTAGGGTTATTGTGCTCTGTGCCAGCTCTCCCTTCAGTACACAGTTTGGCTTAGAAAACACACAGACAAAATGGAGTTAGCTTTCTTGTCCTCCTGGGTGAAAATGAAGAATGAGTTTTATACCCAATAATAGAAAATGATGAAAAATATTTTTAAACTTTGTTCCAAAGGAAGTGGAGCTGGACTTCAAGAAGGCTCCTCCCCTACTGCACCGAGCAGCCCTCCAGCAACTCCATGACCTCTGCCAGGCAGCCCCTTGTTCAGAGAGTGGAAAAATAGCTTCCTTTGCTCCCCACTGGTATTATTAAGGTTCCTATTGAGACATAGCTAATCATGACAATTAGGAGCTGGTTTACACTTGGCCTTCACTACCAGGCGCAGGCCCTGTGTCTATGGGAAAGTAGGTAGATAAGCAGCAAGTTGTGTCTCAAGATGATTAAATGCGTGTATCCCCCACCCCCTATAACTTTTTTTCATCTCTATCATTTCAAATTTATATAAAATTTATGTTCAGTGAAATACAAAGATGACTTTGACACATATTTATCCAAATGCATCAAAACACAAGACAGAATATTCCCTACCCAG
The DNA here is from genome assembly GCF_903995425.1 of Onychomys torridus. NCBI lineage: Eukaryota > Metazoa > Chordata > Mammalia > Rodentia > Cricetidae > Onychomys > Onychomys torridus. Next base: position 28,133,780 of record NC_050458.1, on the reverse strand, counting down.
AAGGCTGTTGGTTCTTTTCCTAGTTGACCTTGCCCCACCCCCTACCCAAAACAGAGGCAATACTACAATTATTTCTACTTCCATTTATTAATTTGGCATGAGTTTAAATGTCATACAAAATAGAAGCATGTTTTATGTTCAAGATGAGCAGAAATAAGGAATGAGAGCAAGCAGTTTGAGAGGGATAGTAAAATATCAAAGACATTCTGCAAAATTATGACAAGCCTCAAAAGGTCATGCAGAGACCTACCCTGTGGCCCAGCAATTGTACTCCCAGGTATGAATATACTGTGATAAACGTAAGTCCATGAGAAAACTTGGATATGAACCTCCAGAGTAGCCTATTTTAGAAAAAGGAAATAGCCCAAAGTTGGTCACCTGATGGGAAAATAAAACAATGTATAGTCACAAAATGGATTCTTCTTCCAGTCTATTGAAAGAATGAAATCAACATGAACAAGCCTTGAAAAACTATGCTAAGTGGAAGAGGCCAGCTCTAAAAGGGTAGGAATCCATTTACAGAAAATGACTCCAGTGGTCCCATCCACAGCGACAGGAAGCACCCTGATGAGGTCTGATGACTGGGGTAGACAGAGGTACAGGAACTTGGTAGCTAAAGGGCCCAGACTTTCTTTTTGAGGAAATGAATATGTTTTAGGATTAGTAAATTCTATGGTATGTGACTTGTGTCTAAATAAAGCTGTTTTAAAAGAACATGTTGAGAATCCACCCATGTGAACACAGCAGTCATAGGTGGAAAACCACAGCAGCATCCCTGAAGAGGAGATTTAATGGGACAATTGCTTGGTATTACGGCCTAAGAACTAACTCCATGTCCCCAGGGAACAGAGCTGGCTCCAGTAACGTCTCTTTCCCATGAGAAGACTCTGGGATTTGTTGCCTTTCCCAGGGGCCCTTCCCTCTCTTCAGAGTCTAAATCCCAGAACTCAACTAGTTCTGTCTCTCTGTCCCCTGCTCTCAGTTAGTTTCTTTTTGTAAGGACAAGGTGATGGCCTCCTTGGGTGTGGCATTGTGTTTAGCAGAATATACTAGTAGCATGTGGAGGTGGGAAGAGCCCATCAGACAGGAAGGTCAAGAACTCTGTGGTACAGACAGTTTTGTGTTGGCAGTGGTAATGTCATTTTGCTCTGCTTTGAGATACGTTCTCATCTAGCTCAAGATGGCCTTAAACTCCTTATGTAGCAGAGGATGACCTTGAACTTCTGATCCTCCTACATCCACCTCCTGAATGCTGGGACTTTTTGGCTTAAGTCTTCTTTATTTGGTGCTGGGGTTCAAGCCCAGGGCTTCAGTATGCTAGGCAAAGATTCTACCAGCTGTGCTTTATCTATAGGCCCCAGAGAGGAAGAGGTCAAAATCCCTTATTACTAATGCAGGACTTCATCTCATTTTGCCTTACCTCAAGAGAACGATGTCCTGACCTATGGTCCAAGCGTCTAAAACCCAGCCCTGGGAACATATCCAGCGATATCACTTCCATGCTGTATGATTTTAGTTAACATCCTGTCCTGTCTAAGCCTCACTGATCTGTGTGCCAGAAAATATGTTAGTACTCACATGATATAGGAGTGGGTAAGTTTATGTGGGCAGATTTATTATAAAGGGAGCTAAGAGTATTTAGGGTAGCTATTCTCTCATTTGTGCCATAAAGAAGCCAACAGACGTTAAAAAGGCCACATTGCATTTCAATAGCTCATTATTTATAGGTTTTGAACTTTCTATTTCCATTTCACATGTAATTTTCACATATGTAAGTCTTGTGAGGTGGCACACACCTGTAATCAGCGCTCAGGAAGAACAGAACATCAAGGCCACCCTTCGCTACACAGGGAATTTGAGGCCAGCTTGAGATGCACAGAACCTTGTCTCAAAAAATAAACAACTACACATTAAATAGATGATAAATAATAAAATTCCCTAACTCATGAGTTGTACAAATCAGGTGGCGGGCAGGGTCTAGCTTGTGACTGGCAATTCGTTGAAGCTTATAGTATCTGGCTATAGTAGATGCCATTCCCTCTTAATGCTGAGTACTCACTGTGTGCTGAGTTAGTTGTATGACACACCCTTTGTGTACCATATCTCACTTCAACTTCACCCTATCTGTGGCAGCTAAGAGAATAACCACTGCTTATCACGGTACTGAGGTCTCATTCATCCTAAAGGGCTGCAGAGGCACTGGAAGAAATTAGAAGTGTTTTACCACTAGTTGCTGAATATGAGTAAAACTGAGGCTGAGGGAACTTGTGATGATATAAGAGAAACATACATGGCAAGGTTATAGATATTTCTCATGCATTTAGTAAAAGACCTATTTGCAAACTACCAACATATTATGTAGATGAGATAGACAATAGACAGACAGAGTCATAAACTCATGCAGTTATTGAATTAGTTACCTCAAAATGATGAATAGTTCTAGCATTTTCTGGGAGGTACTTACTGTTTCATTCAAAGAGGGCAAACTGCTATCCAGGCATTCAATGCTCTTAAAGTGGTACTCCTGTTTGCCATCTGCTGTTGTGATAAAACATGACCCAAAGCAACTTCCTGGAGGAAACGATTTATCTCATCTTATGGCTTACAGTCCATCATCAAGGGAAGCCAAGGCAGGAATCTAAAGGAGAAACCGTAGACGAATACTGCTCCATTGGCTTTACTATACAACCCGGGCCACCTGCCCAGGGATGATGTGCCCTCCCATGTCAGTCATTGATCAACGCAATCTTGAGATTGTCTTGAGATTGTCACAGACCAATCCGATCTGGCTCCCTCTTCCAAGGTGACTCTAGGTTGTGTCAAGACAGTATAAAGTAACAAGTACATGTGGTTTGACTGGTAAGTGGGGATTGCTCTGTATTAATTTACTTGTCCATGTATCTTTCTAAAGGATGCATTGCAAGTCTGGTTACACACTGAAGAATCCTGGCAGATGGGACAGAGACATTCCTGATTTGGAAGAAAGGCTCATCAGGCAAATCATCATCCACTCAAGAGTGCAGATGCTCCATTTATAAGGTACTTGCATGGGGGGACCACCAGATCTCAAGAAGCTGTGCAGTCTTGCCCTATGACTTGAATGTGGATTAGGTTTCCATACCCTCATCTAGCCAGCAGCTAAACAGAAGGATTCCCAGCATACTTAAAGAGACTAGGGAATTGATTTGCAGCTGGACAGAAGATTTTCTTTAACACAAGTTGGAGGGTGAGAGGGAGTAACTGTTACGGGAACTGTGAGAATAAACTTGAGTTCAAAAATCATCCTGCCAACTGAATCCTTCCCCATCCACAAGATGGGAGGACTTAGTATCTAGATCCGAACCCCTTTCTGAAAAGCTAACAAGAAGGAATTTAAATCATGATGGATACTAAAATGCAGGGCAGAATACATGTTTACAACGCAGAGTGTGGTACACAGAAATATCGAGCAGCAGGTTTTCAGGTCCCCGCACCTCGAAGGGAGAGCACAGGCCTCTTCATGTGCCTCTGGATGCTGACTGCACCAAGGAAGCTTATGGCTTTCTGGATCTTGTTTATAACCCCAAGGCTGAACTGTACATTTTAAACTGGAAACAATTTCTCTGCAGCGTTTTGTTCACACACGTGAAAGAGAAGTCTTTAGGGCCTCTGTGGCTTTATTGTTCCAGCCCCTGGAGCAGTAGAGAGGAAAGGTGTTGGGGCAGGCCAGAGTGTCAGACCAGCTCTGTGCCCTTTTGAAAGTTATTTGCTGGTTCTTGGCTTAAGGATCAATAGCATCCCTCCACAGCAGCAGGGACAGCAGTAGATAATCTGCTCAATAAACAGCCAGGAGAAGGCCGGCTTGTTCTACTGGGAAGGCCACGGGGAACTTACAAAGCATTGAGAAACTGTGCCACAGGGGAAGGGGCTCATTCTGAACAGAGGGGCCTTGGTGGTCTCATTACCCTTAGCTGGAAGGGCAAGGTGAGGGTGCTTGACTCTTACAGGGATGAAGGAAAGCAGGGTAGACTGACCAAACAAGAAATGTCAGCATGCTGTACCCAGCAAGCTCTTGTCTACACATGGATAGAGTATATCAGATTTTCCTATGCAGGAAAATGAACAGGTGCAGGTACTGGGATCTCAGGCCACCAGGAGAGAAGTGGCATGGAATGAATTTCCACCAAAATCCCTCTGAACTCTGAAATATTAGAGTCTACATCTGATTTCAGTTGTTGAGGGCCTAGATTGGACATAGGAGGAACTTGCATGGTATAAGATGTGATCTTTTTCAGACACTTTCCCAAAGGCAGGCTTGGGAGTCTCTTATGTGGCTACTGGGTGGTAGGTAGTCTCAGGAAACCACCATTCAAGACCCTACTGAGCACAACCCCAACCAGAAAATTATCTTAAAGAATACTTTAAGGCATCCTGAGACCTCTCTTCAGGCTGTGAGTATATCAAAAACAGAGAAATAACCTTATGAACTATACAGTAAACACAATGAATACACACATATGATACACATATACCCCTAAACATATTATCTGATTATATGCACACATGTGTTTGTGCACACACTCACACACAAATACATGTGTATACACACACACACACACACACACACACGCACACACACACACACATCTTTTTCAGTTACTTCTCATACAAGCTCTAAAGTAATGCTAACATAACCCTGTATCTCAGGTAGGGAGCCCCAGGCATAGAAGAAATGAGAACTTGGCTTAGAGTCATTTACTGATCAATGGCAAAGGCCAACTAAAGAGGCAAGGCAGCTACCAGATCCCAGAAGTACAGGTCTACTTTCTAGTCACAATGCAGTAAGCCTGTGATGGGACCTTACAAGTCTAGGAATCCCTAGATCCTGGCTCTCCTCCTCTCCCTACTCAACTACCCTTTCTTCACTCATGAATGGCTAACACAGCACCCCAGAATTCACATCCTTGCCCCAAATCTCAATGTCTTCTATAGTCATGCTTCAGCTAGCTACTCAGCAAAACTCAGACCAGCAAAAGGTTATCACTCTTGTTGGATTTTGTTTCCTTGCCCCATAAAAGCCAGCTATTTCCTTCACATCAGTATCAGTCAGGCCAGGAAGTTCCTTTTTCCCTGTAATGCATTGTATGTGGGAAGATCAGAGGGTCCTGTGGCTGCAAGGACAGAGACAGATTGGCCTGGGGAGATAGAAGCTGGCTGTCCTGGCCTTGTCCTGTGGCCCTTCTAAGGCAGCTCAATCAGTCTACCTACCAAAGGAGTTAGGTAGACTGGTACAGTTCTACCTACCAAGGGAGACAGGAACAAGACACCCATCACAACTATTACTCAGGACAATTATCATCAACCAGAAGAGTCTCAGCTCTGTATCAAAGGCATCTAAGAATCGTACACTACTTTGTTCTATCTCACAAACCCACTGCTGGCAGTCCACCAGCAAGGGACAGCACCTGTTTCCCAGCAGCACCATTTCCAGTAAAACAAACGCCTCTGAAAGAGGAGGTGGTGGCAACAATCAGAGGACAGGACACCTCATTTTCATGTCACAGACAAAGTACTAGGGCTTATAATACCAGTATGGATCAATAGAAATATAGTACTATGTATGTCTAATGTGGGCTGTAGCAGATAAACTGACGGCCATGTAACAGTGCCCATGCTCCAGTCCCTCAAGCCTGTGAATATCAGGTTACATGGCAGAAGGGAATTGAGGCTACAAATTGAATTAGAGTTGCTGATTTGTTTAAAATAAATAGATGATCCTAGATTATTTCGGTGGCCCAAGTTACCATTAGATGGGCTTTCAAAAAAAAAAAAAAAAGTGAAGGGCTAGGGGTGTAGTTCAGTTAGTACAGCATAATGCACAGAGCCCTGAGCTTAATCCCCAGAACCAAATAACTGACCATAGTGGTACACATGTGTAATCCCAGCACTAGGGAGGTGGGAAGAGGGGAACAAGACGTTCAAGGGCATATGATAGATAACAAGCGCTTATTCTTCACTCTCCTGTCAGCTAGTCAGCTAGGTGTTGGCTGATGTAAGCAGTGCTTGTGGGAACATGGTTCTGCATCTATATCACACTCCCATCACCAAAGGCACAGTGTTACCATGACCATGAGAGTTACAAGAGCAAGTTTCCACACATTCCATTCTCCACTTGAGTGATAAGACCAAGAACTTCCCATAGAGCACAAGAAGTCACACGGCCAAGTCCAAAGTCCAGGAATAAAAGTGCGTTCTATCCAAACATGTTATGCCATCATGGGAAAGGGGTAAATACATAGTTCTAAGGGAGAGTTGCAGAATTGTAACAAGCAGTTCAAGCTACCAAAGACAATCAACATCCCATGTTACAGATGAGGAAACCAGAACAGAATCCCTCAGAATTTGCCCCAAATCATACCACTAGTACACAAGGGAGCTAGGACTGGAACTTCTGATGGTCAGTCAGAATTGTCAACTTCACAAGACCTGAGATAACCAAGAAAATAGGCTCCAGGCATACCTGTGGGGAATTAACTTGATTAGATTAATTGAGGCGTGGCGAGCCATCCACTGTGGGTGGCACCATTACTGTGGGTTAGAATCCGGGACTGAACAGGAGAAACAGCAAGCTGCATGATGCATTCACCACTCTCTATTTCTTGACAGTAGATGCAATGTGACCCGTTGCTGCCTCAGGCTCTCATCGCTGGGATTTCCATCCTTTGATGGACTGTGACCCTGAACTGTGATCTGAAATAAACTCTTGGTCTCGTAAATGAATTTTGCCCGAGCATTTTCATCAAAGCAATAGACGAACAAACTAAGACAGAGGCAAGTAGGTAACTGCAGAATGATGGTTAAGAATTTACATCTGCTAGTGAGTACAGTTAAGTCTGTATGACACTAAATGTTGTTGTGTCTGGGCAGGGTGCATTGCTCTGGGCTGCAAAGATTCTCAGAAGCAAAGGAACAACACTCCAAGAGGAAGCAAACCAATGGAAAGGCAGCCAGCTTGAGTTGATGCTTTCAGTGAGGCCACATTCTCTCTTCCAGGCCTGGGGCCAAGAAGGTTCTGTGGCTTTCCAGGGATGATTGTACAGCAAGTCCAGCATCCAGGCTGAGTCAGCTATCCACGGCTGTCACAAGGCCAAATGTCCTTCTTCCCCATCTTCAGGGACTGAGTCTGCTGCTGAGGGAGCCTGCTTTACAAGAAGCCGGCACGTCTGTTCCTATGACAGCCGGAGACCAGAATGAGGTAAGGCAGTGAGGAAAAGTTGAGGAGGAAAATGAGAGTTAAGGGGAGAAGCAGAGCTGTCCCTGAGCACTGGTGAGCAGATGTAGAAAGAATTGATGACTAGAGTGAAGTAATCCTCAGAAAGAGGCATTACTGAGAAACGGTATTTCAGAGCACCTAGTTGGATTTCCTGGAAAAGATCAAAAAGCACATTTGGGGCCTCCATAGAAGGCTGACAGGGCAGGACAGCCAGGGGTAGGGGGCAGCAGTGGTTCCACATGAGAAAGCAGCCAGTGTCTGGAGGCTCAGAACGGTCCCAGAACCCAAACTACCCAGAGACCTTTAGTACTGTTGCTTGGGTCAGGGATCCCCCAAGTCTCCACATACTTGGTCCTATAAACAGAGTCAGTGGCTAATGTGACTTAAGTCCTAAGGCTGAACCAGAGGGCAGGGAATCCCCTATGAATCCTATAGCAACTGGACCTTATTCCTGCACCCTGCCAACCTGAGTGAAGGCCATCCCAGACCAGGTAGTCTTCTCCTTTCCAACTACTCTTACCAGTGAAGGATGTGGTATCATTTTCCTTAAAAATGAGAACTCCTAAAGGGCAGTTGGCATTCTTTGCTCACATACTGTAACCCTTCAATTCAGCTCACAAACATCCTATACAGGATGAATAGCATTTGTTTCCATGTTGGCCCATGCTCAGTGAAGTTAGTTTGCTTACAGTCACCAGCTAAAGAACCCAGAGTTCAGTTCAGGACTGCTAGATTCCCAAACGCTGGTTCCGTATATTTTGCCAGGCTCCAACTCTGCATCCAGTGCAGAGACTGAAAGAGAGATGGCCCTTTGGTTCATATATTAGCTACTTGCAAAGTAGCTGCTGCCAAGAAGTCACTAGAACATAGTAGAGGGCTTAAGAGCAAGCATCCTGGAGCCTACTTGAGCTTCTGAAACTTGCTTTTACCATTTCCCATCCAGATTGGGGGGTAGAATACAGCAGTTAACCTCTCTTGCTAAGTTTGTTCATCTGTAAAATAAATATGGCAATAGTAACGATACTGCAACAGTCTTATGAGGATAAAATACTTTGATGAAAATGAAGACTTTACAATAGTGCCCAGAACATAGTATGAAAACAGTGCTGTTGTGTTGTGTTTTGTTGCTATGACTGCAGTAGTCAAAATGGACTTCATCTTTTTCAAAGTTGAAATGTAAATGGAGGAAGACAGGAATGAAACAAAAGAAAATTAATATATCCTTGTAAATGATCCTGTGAAGACAAAAATGGCAGCATCAAGATGAGGAATAGGAGCCGGGCAGTGGTGGTGCACGCCTTTAATCCCAGCACTCGGGAGGCAGAGGCAGGTAGATCTTTGTGAGTTCAAGGCCAGCCTGGTCTGCAGAGTGAGATCCAGGAAAGGTGCAAAGCTACACAGAGAAACCCTGTCTCGAAAAACCAAAAAAAAAAAAAAAAAAAAAAAAAAAAAAAAAAAAAAAAAAAAAGATGAGGAATAGGAATTTCATCATCTGTTCATCATAGGAAGGTCAGTTTGAACAACATTCAACCACAAAGGCTAAGGAACCCAAGAGAAAGGTTGTAGCATCTGGGTAGACCAGAAAAATAAAAAGAAGACACATTTTAAAAGGTATGAGGGATAGCTCTATACTGTCCCATATCAGCCTTCCTCCTTATGACTCTGGAAAGAATTGTCCTTCATTTAGAGAAAAGAGAGTAAGGAACACTATGTTTGACACAGACTCCAACCCCAGGCCTACCCTAATGAATTCCACTCTCAGGCCAAGTTCTACAAATCTAAGCTTTAGATTACAGTTAATGAAAACCCCCTGGTGAAGTTCTGTATAGAATAAATCCTCACAGACCCAGAATTTAGTTTACATTCATGGATCCAGGTCTTAGACTCCACCCATTGACCCAGACATTAGGCTTAGGCACAGAGACCTAAGCTCTGGGCTTATCCAAATGACTCCAGGCTCCAACATGGTCCCTATAAACACAGGCCCACCTACCCAATGACCTAGGCACCAGGACATCCTATCATATTCATGGTTCTGGCAGTAATCCTACCCAGAGACTTTATCAGCCAGCCCAACCAAATTCTGGATGTAGGTGAGCTGACTGGTGGATGACTTGCTTTGCTACAACTAATCTATAAAGAATGTAAGTGTGCTTACTTCTTCAAATGGACTCATATCAACACAAAGACAAAAATCAAAAAACAATACAAAACAAAATAGAAATTTGACACCAATTTAAAATGAACAAACTAAAAATTCCATAGGTAGCTTCCACAGCAGACTTGACCAACTAAAAAAAAGAATCAACAAGCTCAAAGACTGGTCACTTGAAATTAGCTGGGAACAAAAATATAAAAGAATAAAATACAAAAACCTTCTAAAAGAGAGAAGGGGCTGATAACAGCTTGTTGAAAGAGAAAAAGACTCATAGAAAACATTTCATACCTGGAAAGGGAAATAAACAACAAGCTGAGTCCCAAAGAACCCCAATCTGGTTATTGTGAAGACATCTCTACTGAGACACATTATAATCAAATTCTCAGAAGCCAAAGACATAGAAGTCTGACAGCAGTAAGAGAAAGCTAACTTGTCATATACAGGTGAACTTTCATAAGAACATCTGCAGATTTATCAGCAGAAATCCTGAAAATTAAAAGAGAGTGGGATGATATATTCAAAGTACTGAAAGAATAACTGTCAATCAAATACCTGAAAGCTATCTTTCAGAAATGGAGGGCACAGAAAAGCTTTCCTAGACAGAGAATAGATGAGGGGGCTGTACAGCACAAGGCTTGTCTTAAAAGAAGCATTAAAGGAAGCTCTTCAAGTTTAAATAAAAGGGCACTAACTAATAGCACAAAGACACATGCATGCAGACACAATAAAAGCAAGGAAATAATCAAGTTCAGAAAAATACTGCAATGGTGGTACGTAAGTTACTTTCAATTCAAGGACATAATCTTCAAGACTGAAATATAAGATAACTATAGCATTAATTGTTTGCCAGTAGACATGCAATAGTAGAAATCGTAACACTAATAACATAAAATGTAGTGCAAAAGAAGTGTAGCTTTTTTGTATGCAGCTGAAGCTGTCATCAACTTAAAACAGACTTTATGATAAGATGCTTTGTGTAAACTTCACAGGAAATACAAAGAAAAATTCCACAGTGGCTAGATCCTTAGAGAGAGAGAAAAAAAGCAAAGCACACAAATAAATACATATCATAAAATCACAAAGAAGACTGTGTAGGAAGGGATTAATGAAACCACAAAGCAGTCAGGAAAACAACAGAATTGCAACAGTAAGTCCTGACCGATCAGTGATTACATTAAATATAAATAGATTAAATTGTCCAATCAAATAAAGGCTAGATAAATGTTTAAAAACAAGATCCAATTATGCTATCCATAAGACTACTTTGATCTGACACAGTGGCTCAAACTTGTAATCCAAGCATTCCTGAAATGGAGGAAGAAGCCAGCCTGGGCTTCAAAGTAAGACCCTATCTCAAAAACACAAAATAATTTTAATGAAGAAGGAGGAGGGAAAAAAGACTATCATTAAGGACACAGAGAGGCTAAATGGTGGTTCAAATACTGACCAAAGGCTAGCAGAGAGGGGAGAAGTATGCTCACAGCCACAGAGTGGGACAGAGGTAAAGCTGGACTCAGACCAGAGCACACAGACTTCTTAGGCATAAACACAAAATGAAAGGATCAAACCACAGAAGTCAAAGAGAGAAAGTGGGAGTTGAAAACACAAGATGTCAAACCTGATTTTGAGGACCAACACCTGACACTGGGGGTGGGGTGGGGGTGTCAACGGTGATCAGGATTCATGGATAGGATGATGTTGATGGAAGCCATAAACAGTATATCAAGAGGTGTGGTTATGAGCCTGAAGCTGACAGGGAGTTCCTGGTTACAGAGGAGCATGGTCAGACCTGGACTTTTAGTACCTGAACTTGGTCGTTGGGAAAGGATGTGAGAGACGTCAAAATCGAATAAGACAAGAAAACTCAATGCCCCAAGATAAGACCCAAGGAAATTAGAGAAAAAAAGACAGTAGGAAACGGAGATGTGAGGCCCAGGAAAGAAGCATAGGCAGGAACTGCTGATGGGATGGGGTCCCGGAAGACAGAAAACCACTTCTCCTTCCTTTTGATGAAGCAAGATTATTACTTGAGAGCAGAGCTGGACAGGACTTCCCAAAAACCAGGAAGGGAAGAGCCCTGACTGTGTGCCTACAATAGATGTCACATTCCCAAAGCATGTGGTTGACTGAGTGAGTCCATGATGGTACCCGATCTGCAGTGACCTTTTCCTCATAAAGTCTTTTCCTTCAGAAAGCCAGGGCCCTGAAACTGAGAACCTCAAAACTAGCCATGGGAGATATGGAAAGATGTGATGTTTCCTCATCACACTATCAACAAAGAAAGTTGCTGGAAAGGGTCCACTTGACAAATATCACAAAGAATAAAAGCCAGGTTTCAAAGTCAGGTCCTTCTGTGTAGATGCTACCTAAATTAGAAAAGGACCATCAGAGGTCAGAGGAAGAATAAACTCCATTTCTGCCCTCGTATCCGGTCAGTACCTCCCCTGACAAAAGGCCTGGAACTCTACTGTTCAGCCACCGTGAGGATGCATCCACACAACTCCCCTTCTAGGTCAAAGCACGGGGCAGAGAGCTCTAGGAACTGACTTGGGGAAGCACACAGAAGCACTCCAATAGCTTGGTTTCAGTGGGTACAAGGGTCTGAGCTACCCTACAGACCCGCAGCCCAGAAACCCAGGCTTTGTCCATGCATCAGGGGATTGCCTTCTTATTCCTAGAAGGGGAAGTCTCACAAAGGCCAGGGCTCTGCCTCCACCCAAAGCTGGCCAGCACCACCACACACTCCCTTCTTCCTTCCTCATTCCCCTCTGCCTAGTCTCTATCAGTGCATTCAAAATGCAAAAATCTCTAAAGGACCCACTTCTGACAAGGCGGCCTATCAGGCCGGGTTGTTGTAAGAGATGAAGGCCAACTGATGCCTGCAACAGCATCAGCCACCCACCCCTGGGCGGCAAGCCCTTCCCACCCTCCCTGCCAGCCCAGCACATAGAGGTCTGGCAGCCAGTGAAAAGGAAAGTTCCTATCTCTGACTCCTCGGAGCCTCTGATAAGAAATGTCATCCCTTGCTGGGTAATATTACTCTGCCAGATAAGGATCTCTATCTCCTCCAGCATATGGCTAGCTACAGAACACAGGGCCTGCTGGAGCAGGATAATTTATTTGCTTAAGCTGCAAACCCTGGGCGGTCTGAGAAGTGCATCGAACAGAAGAAGGGCCCAATTATAACCTCTTCTGACCTGGCCTTGGGATTCCTCCCAAGAAAGACAGGAACCTCCTCTGCTTCATACACAATGAGTACTCTCATCTCCTTCTGTCTCTAAAGGGCACCTAGACTAGTGTTATCATAGCTTATCCTCACCAGACCCTCCAAAGATGCATTTTAGTCTTCTATCACTGATTAGGAAATTGAGATCCAATGACGGTAAGTAACATGGCCAAGGTCACCCAGGCAGCCATACCAGAGTACAGGTTTAAACCCTAACAGGTCTGACTCACCAGCACACTTGTCAGATGGGGAGGTTAATCCCAGCTTCTGGGTTGGCTCTGCTCCAACAGCTTAATTAATCAATTAAGTCAGCTCTGCCTGACTTAACTGGCAATGTCAGCTCCACACTGTAATCTCAAAGGTCCATTTCAACTCATGTCTTGCTCCTAGTTCCTCTGCAGCTTGGGAAGGATGAGGAAGCCTTGCAAAGCCAAGACACTCAAGGAAAGGAGGGGAGGTTAGGGATGGGACCAGAAGAGGGAGAAAGGACAGTGGAACTTAGATACTGCATTCAAAGAGTGAAGGGGGGGGGGAATTCTCTCCTCTCTGTTCATTCATTCACTCTTCATTCATTAATATCTCTGGACAATGTATTATGTGTCTGTTCTGCCTTGGCCCTGGTAATATCACTGCATCTGTAACCAGTGCTAGATTAGACTTCATGGAATGATTGGTGAGCTAAGAGTGACTGACAGGTCAGCAAAGAGGCAGAGATAAGTGAACATGCCAAGGATACTTAGGCCTACAGTTGATCCCACGGCTGATTTGGGGGCAGTGGCTATGTGTTAATGAGCAGCTGCTCGTCAGCTCCACACTCTGGTATTCGATACTCTGCTTTAAGAAGAAAAGTCAACATTGCTAAGGTTGATGTTGTTCTTCGATAGAATTACTTCAACAATGTCCCCCATCAGTTCAGAACCCCGTTAATAACTATAATTGTTCATTGGCAGTGAAATTATACATATTTATGGTTTATATTATACATATATGCACCTTGTCTAATTCTAAGCTGAATTGATATATGTATAAACTCATATACATCTCTTTTCTGGCTTATTCTTTTACGAAGCTACAGAGCATTCCATTTTTATAAAGGTGTCCCAATTTAATATCTACAACTAATGAAAACTGAAGGGCAAAGTCACCCAGCATTGAGCTGGGGAATCTCCAAGAGCTACTTCAGTTCCTTAGGGGGCCCACACACAAGACATCCTTCAGGTAACCTGGAGGACACATGATATTAACAGACTCAAAAAGGCCCTGCATCACCACTTTTTGCAACATGTCCCTTTTGTCCATTTGTAAGCAAAGGTAGAAAAGAGCAACAAAGTAAGTGTCACAGGTGAGTCACTTAAGAGAAAAAGGCATGAATACGAGTTAGGTGTGGATGGCTGGTTCTAGTTTCAGGCTCTTTTGCTACTGTCATGTAACTTAGGTGTCATACAATTTGGGGACCTCGGCTTATCCAATGGCAAAGGGGAAAAAGAACGAGGCTTTCAGACAAGGTCCCTTCAAGCTGGAAGTTTGAAGGCCACACTGAAGGCTTACTTAAACTATTGCCTGGGCCTCCTGGAACCACAGAAAGTGACGGAGAATCAACTGCAGGCTTCCATGAATTTTTACGAAAGGGGAGAGAGAGATTAAGGAGCAGTCATGTCGGCCACATGAAAGCTTTCCTCAGGCCCACCACACGGGTGGCAGCAAGGGGTCCAGGTGGGGCCAGTGATAGGGCAGGAGCTCAGGGTGTGACAGAGGACTGCCCATGGAGACATTCAGATAGGCTATACTATCTGGGAACAATAGAACCGTTGTCCTGGACCTGAATCTGACAAGAAGGGATAAGACCCCCCGGAAACCCAACCCCAGATAACTGGCTGAGGTGGCCTCAACACACCAGCCCAAGCCTGTCTGTTGTGTCATGTATGCCATTCATTCATGCACCTTTTACAGTGTGTATCAAGCACATACCAAGAATTGCGGTAGAAGGTGGGGATGTGGTGATGAATGAGACTCTCAGTCCCCACCCTCAGGAAGCACAAAGATAAGAATGGATAATAAGGTCCTGTTAGCACAGCGCAGTGTGCCAGAATACAACGAGAATAACAAACCCACTTGCAAATACACCGTACTTGGGATTTCCTAGTTGCCATCTCAAAGCCTTGTTGCCCTATCATTGTAAGAATGTGCATTCCACATTGGCAACTCAGACACAAAACTGAGAGGTAGGCAACATGGACATGTCTGGGGACAGCAATAGTTGATGTGTTACATTTTCTGGGTCCTGTGCTGAGTCAAGGTGCTCAATTTTGCTGGCTTTCCTTCTAACAGTGACCTATTAATGATTTAGATTAATACACAGGATGGGCCTGGACTTGCCTGCCAGGAGCTGGGTCAGTTACTTTGCCTCTCTGCTCCTGAGACTGAGCCTTGGGGGTCATCTCTAAAATAGATTTGATAGACCTTCATTTATTCAGCAGAAATTTACAACTCATCTACCATGGTTAAAAGAATCAAGCAAAAACAAACAAACTAAACAAAATAAAAAAACTAACAAAAAAATTTGGGAAGGCCTTTGTAGGAAGATATTGCTTAAACTCTATGCGTGCACATGTAGGTGCATGTGCACGGGCACGTGCGTTAGTTCCTATGTGCCAGGCACCATTTAAAGGTGAAGTTGTTTTACATGGCATGTAACTCATTTTCCTTCACTGATATCCCCAGAAGGAAGACTGAGACACCTTTCACCTAAAGCAAGAGGGAGCTAGAGCTTTCCTGACTCAGTGTAGTAGAAACACAGCACAGTAGGGCAGATACTGAAGCCCAAACTCGGTGTGCTCAGGAAGGCCTCCATGCTTAGTATGAGACACCCTGTGGATCTCATGGTTATCATAAGCATGCTCACTAAGAAGCAAGGTGTGGGCAGGCCTAGAGGAGATGGAGGCATGGGCACCCCAAAATGCTTTATCCTGTCTGAAAAATAAAGGAATGTGACAACCTCTTCTCTAGTGTCAGGAAGAAAAGAATGGTTCATTTCTGCTCAGTTTTCTCTAGGGAGAATAGCCTGAAGTCGGAGGGATGTCCTCTTCGAAGGCTTCAAATTTGCAACATTGTTAAAATTTGGCTCTCCCTCAATCCAAGAAAAAAGACCCCTATAAGGCCCTCGAAGGTCCCATCGCCCATCTTACCAGCCTCATACTAGAACACATCCTCTGCTTCCTGACCCAGGTACAAACTAACATTGGGATGGGACAGGAGGGTTGAACTGCCAGTGACGGTCCCAGAAAGTCCCCAGGAGGCAGAACAGGACCCAGGGGCCCACTGGTTGACTCTGCCTTTGATCCCCTAACTTAGTGGGCTTTCCTATACTCCACACAGGCAGCATCAGGAGCCAGTGTCAAGGAATCCCTTCTGGAACTTCCCTTTGTCTCCTTGGACATAGGACATGGAGACACACCCTTAGGACTTGAGCCTGTATGCCAGCATCTACACACACAGCTGTCTTCATAGATGGATGAATAGATGCAAGGTAAAGAGGGAGAACAGGAGAAGAGTAGTTCAAGAGTTCAGGCTCAGGAAAATAGGAATCCTATGATCTGGCTAAAGGCCGGTAGAAATAAAAGGCCGAAATGGATCAAAAAGAATATAGGCATTTATAGGATCTAGAAAGAAACACTATAAAGTACTATGCAGCAAATGAGACATATGTGTGTGCGCGCGCGCACACACACACACACACACACACACACACACACACACACACACACCTCCAAGCATCATGACTGACAGGAAAAATGAGCAGGGTGAAACATCTGTTCTATCCAGCTGTAAATGCTCTAGAGCCTCTACAGCAGTGGGGTGGCCTTGGGGACCGGTCTGTAGGAAACAAGCTCTAAGTCCCTTCTCAGGCCTACGTCTTCATCTCCACAGGAAGGCAAGCTCTGCCCTCTTTCTAGGTCTCGAGGCATCTTGTGATCAGGCTTCCAAGCTGACTGTGCTTTGCTTGCTTCCTTCAAAATACTTGTTCTGCTTTCAAACCTAATGAGTCAAAGAAGCTTCTCTCATTCCTAGCTCTAGTTGGAGGTGACCTGTGAAGGACAACCTATAAATGCTGAGTCACAATTAAGGTGCCAGGGCACTGGCCACCTATAATGTTCACCCGTGGGACATTTTGTTGCATTACAAAATCCAAAAGTGATTTCACAATCCAAGAAAGGGTAAAATGCAGAGGAAGGACAGGCTCCTCTCAAAGAGACAGACATCTGCTGACATCCACAGTCCCACGTCCTAGGATCTGCCTAGCCAAACTCCTCCTGCTGAGACAGGTTAGATACCTGCCTGGGTTACTCCATAACCTGAACCAGAATTCAGTATTACTCAAGAAGACTGGGGTCTCTACCACCTGCTGAGCTGTGACCATTCCCAATTCTAAACAACCACAGTCTAAGAAAGAAATGGTCCATGCAACCTTGGACTAGAGCAAAGCCTTAAGGGTTATCCTGGGTCCAGAGCAAAGTCCAGTTATATGAGAAGTGGTGCCCTCAATAAAGGCCCAGCATTCCCAATGCCTAAACCCCAAACTTAAAATTAAAATGTCCCCAAACCCCAAATGTGTTGAGGGCCAACATGACAGCACAAATGGGAAAGCCTACACCACAAACTTCATCCCCTTCCCTATACACACACACACACACACACACACACACACACACACACACACACACACCAGCAGAAATGTTGCATAAAATCAACTTCCGGCCCTGTATACCAGGAATATATGAAATAAAAAAGACTTGCACCCCAATTCTAAGATATTTCTATGTGTCCGCAGCATTGAAAAAAAGAAATACATGTGGTCCCAAGCATTTCAGATAGGTCCACTGCTCAACCTGCAGCACTTGAAGGCCCCAACACATTGCAACACCGCCTCCACAATTAGCCAGGCCTGGTCATCAGGATGACTCTTGCTCAATGTTATTCTTTGCTTCATGGTTTCCACATGCAAAGAAACAATACTTCTCCAAAAAAAGAAAAAAAAATTAAAAATCAATTGTCCCCAGCAATCCACCTACTCAGTCAGTTCTTGGAAAATATGGGCTAACCATTCTGCTTCCCAAAGCAAACAAGGAACAAAGAGGGTGGGAGGAATCCACCACCGCGGCTGCGCTTTTCATTATGCACACCAAAGGTTTTTAAGAGTCACCAAGTTCAAATGACCCTGTCCCTCGGGGCTGCAGGACTATTTTTACCAACACTTGCCAGTAAGGAAGCTGCACATGTTTAATAAATGGGATTACTCAGTATGAAGAGACACTAAGTGGCTTCAGGAGGCTTCGGGGTAAAGGAACTGCATATGGCCTGGAAGGAAGATGCTGGAGCAATCAATGTCTGACACAGGAGAAGAACTACTGGATGTTTTTGCTGCTGCCCACGACCCTGAGGGACTCCAATGAGGAGACCATAGAGCATCCAACAAATAGGAAACCCTGCTGGGAACACATCCCAAACTGCCAGAAAAGAATGAAAGAAGATAAATGGCCTTGGCTTCAAGAAAAGGCAGCACTGAGTAATGAGCAAGGGTGTGCCTGGAGCATAGTAAGTGATCAGCAAATACCTCACAAGCACGCACGCACGCATGTGCACATGCACACACACACACACACACACAAATGGGAGGGGATGCGGGGGGTGTGGGGGGTGAGGGAGGCACACATGCACAAAGAACTAGCAAGATAGCTTTACTTTATCATTTCTTGCCTTCAGGGTGATCACACACAGCCTGAAGGATTTAAGTTGGGGACTTCTATATACAAATCAAAACATATTCATTTCTGTACACATTTCAGACATCCAAGTTGATTCCTTTGTTCCATGGATTTAATATTTCCCAGAGGGTGTGTTTATGTGAGAGAGATAGAGGAGGGAGGAGGAGGGAGGGAAGTGGGTGTTTGCTCACATAATCGTTGGGCTCCCAAGCCCAGAATCTGCAGGGCTGGCCAGCAAACAGGAGCAAGACTGCATTTCAAGTCCACAGGCGGCATGGAGTTAGGATTCCCACTTTCTACTGCCATTCAAAACCCCAGTCTGTCCTCTTAAAGCCTACAACTGACTGGAGAAGACCCACCCACTTTATTCAGTCTACATGAACTTACATGTAAACCTCATTGAAGAAACACCTTAGCCTGGGGAGGTGACGCATGCCTGTAATCACTGCACTCCAGAGGCAATAGGATTATGAGTTTGAGGTCAGCCTATACTACCCATCAAGCCCTTTCCTCAAATCAACAACAACCATGAAGGGGGTCCAAGAGACCTCCCAAATAATACAGTCTATTGCATTGCTCATGCTTACTTTCACAACCTGTAGATGATGTTGCTGAAGATACCACATACTTCAGTCAAGGACTTGAAGAAATGGATCTGGTACTAACCTGGCAGCCTCCTCACTGCTGGTTAGTTCTCATAGTACCAGAAGGTGCTAAGCAAGTTGTCAGGAGAGAGATGTTATCAACAGGCCTACCTAGCTGTAAATCCTGTGAATTACAGTAATTACTGGTCCAGAAAGACGTACCCAATGGTACAATAGTGGCACTTTCATCTTAGGGAGGACCACAAACAACTCTCTCATTGGACTTAAGACCCGCTCAGTAGAACTCTTGCTTGATGTGCTACACAACCAAGAATCTATGGCTGGCATGGTCATAGACCCTGGAGGAGAACCCATTACCACAATTCTGCTAAGCTGACACAGGTTCCATACTTACATAAGGATAAATACTTATCCTTAGAGTCATAGAGTAGGGCAGTTCTTAGCCCTCATTTAAAAAAAAAAGCTGCTTTTTGCAGTAGATGGAAGGTATTACAGAAATCCACAACAAGTCCAAGTACACAGAATAAGTGACTGTGGAGCATCTATAACTCAACCCCTACACCCAGGGTTCTGGGAACACCACAAGACACGGGGCAGAAGGGTTGTAAGAGCCAGAGGGCAAGGAAGACTGCTGCAAAATAGTGTCTTCTGGACATGGCAGGGGTGCTGCACCCATGAACACTCAACCCATATGGCTGCCTGTGTAAAACGCACACAGAACCACCCCAGTCGACATCCCAGCATGGATTGGGGAAGGATTGGGGTACTCACCAGGCCCCAACCCAGGCTGAAGAACTAAGGACAGTCAACTGCTGCTAAGGAAAGGAAAGTCAGTTTTCTTCAGGGATAAGAGTGCTAGGCTGCTCATAAGCCAGTGATGGGCCTTACACCCATATGTGTGTGCAACACTAATCATAGCAATCATAGTAATAATAGAAGAGGATATGAATTTGAAAGGGGAATACGTGGGGGGGATGAGGGTGGATATAATCAAAACACACTATATTTGGTGTGAGAGTCTCAAAAACAAAAAAGAAAGACAAGAAAGAACCTGGGATTTTGAGTGGTCTAAGTTGAGCCCAGGTATTGGGACTCTGGGGCTCTTGGTCAGAACAATCTCACAATATTACCTGCTGCTATTATTAACCACTGTTGTTCTTAAGAGACAGGCACTCCATAGGCATTAGAACTACCCCAACTTCCTCTGAATCTGCACTTAAGTCAGTGTAAGTGTGAGCAGTAGAGGCTCAGAAAAGTCAAACATTCTGCTGAATTTCAAGGTCAGTGTTGTATACACAACTGCCATGCTACCAGCCAGTCATGCCAAGTCTCCTCCCACACTCCGGACCTGTAGCCAGGAAACAGCAAACAGATTCCCTGCCGTTTGCCAGTGGTTCTGCGCTGCTTTCTGAAGCTTTTGTGTTCTGTAATACACTGGGCTGTGTGGACAGCCTCATCATGATCAAAGGCCCAGCTGGCAGGTATGCCAAGCACACATACTCTGCCAGTCACCAGGCACATGCCACCCACCACCTAGCCCAGGAAGAGTCATAAGGAGGAAGTATCGGGCTTTTTAACTATCCCAGGTGCTACTTAACCCCCAGCCATATAGGATCTGTCTGTCCTGGATCAGCTGAGGTGTGCCAACTTCAAGTGTGCCAGGCAGGGCCTGACATCCACACAGCTCTTTGACCAGCAGTGACACACAGGTCATTAGCAGTGTGATGGGTCAAGGAAACTTAACCTGATTGGAGTGAATGAGTTCAGGAGGGCCCCAAAAGGAGGGTTCCCATGGGCCCAAGTTCACATAAACCACACTTACTCTAGAGTAGGCTGGGGCCAAAGGATTCAAAGATAACCATTCCTGAAGCATGAGGAGCTATTTTGTATGACACGAAGGCTCTGAACATGAAACAGGACCAGGAGGGTTCATTACATCTGTGATGGTTTAATGAGAAATGTTCCCCATGATCTCAGGGATCTGAATGCTTGATCTCCAGCTGATGGTACTATTTGGGGGAGACTTAGGAGGTGCAGCATGGTTGGAGGAAGTGTGTCATCAGAATCATGCTTTCAGGGTAAAGATGCTTGAGTCATTTCTAGTCTCTTGTCAGCCCTCCCATCTTGCTTCTGCTGCCATGCTTTGGTTCTGCTGTCGAGGATGGACTCTAAGCCTCTAGAACCATAAACCCAAATAAACCTATTTCTTCTGTGAGTGGCCTTGGTATCACAGTAATAGAAAAGTAACTGATACAACATCCCATATTCACTTCCTCAGTAGCTCTTTTTTATTGTTTATTTTTATTATTATTATTATATTTGTGTTTTAATTTTACACATCAGCCATGGGTTTCCCTGTCCTCCCCCTCCCGCCCCCACCTCCACCTTCCCCCAGCCCCTCCCCTCCATTCCCATCTCCTCCAGGGACAAGGCTCCCCGATTCATTTAAACCTGGTGGATTCAGTACAGGCAGGTCCAGTCCCCTCCTTCCAGGCTGAGCAAAGTGTCCCTGTGTAAGCCCAAGGTTCCAAACAGCCAGCTCATGCCCTAAGGACAGGTCCTGGTCCCACAGCCTGGATGCCTCCCAAACAGTTCAAGCTATTCAATTGTCTCACTTATCCAGAGGGCCTGATCCAGCTGGGGGCTCCACAGCCTTTGGTTCATAATTCATGTGCTTCAATTCGTTTGGCTATTTGTCCCTGTGCTTTTTCCAATCTTGGGCTCAACAATTCACGCCCTTACAGTCCCTCCTCCTTCTTGACAATTGGACACCTGGAGCTCCATGATAAATGAAGACCACATGAGAACAGGAATAGGCAGAGTGCTGGAGAGGTCCCCTGAAATTCACAATGATACATCCTCTGCAGACTGCTGGCAATGGTCAAGAGAAAGCCTGATCTGACCTAGTCTGGTGATCAGATGGCCAAACACCCTAACAGTCATGCTGGAACTCTCATCCTCAGTAGCTCTTAACAGGACAGAAACACACTTCAGTTAAGTATAAGGTGAGGAAATAGGGTCCCTTGTACTCACAGAACTCAGATGCTTGCTGAATCTGCCTCTGGGAACTCCAAAGATGCTCATGGAGATGTTCTGGGTGTCAGCTATGCCTATAGTCAGCGTGAAAATCTTAGAGACTTATACCGTATCACCTTCCTCATCAGTTAGATGGATAAGGCAGGTTTATGGTCACATTTTCCCCATAGATACATTTACAGACAGGAAAAAGGATCACTTAAAGTCAAATTATAAAACCGGCTATAAATGTCAGAGCATGTTTCTAGTTTTTTATAAACATATATTGAGATATATGTTTGATATACATATCTTTATATATGAGATCCACATAACATGGGATAAGAATATTAAATGCCAGTGGTGATGGCATATACCTTTGATCTCAGTACTCAGGGGGCAGAGGCAGGCAGATCTCTGAGTTCAAAGCCAGCCTGGTCTATAGAGTATGTTCAGCGACAGCCAGGGCAACATAGTGAGTCCTTGTTTCAAAAGAGAAAAAAAAAAAAAAAAAAAAAATCAAGGCCAGCCAAGGCTATAAGTGAGACGCAGTCTCAACACAACTAAATACACAGAAAGAATATGAAATGAGCGTTATACATGTGTAAAGTAGCAATAAATACATGCACATACAAACACAAACACAAAAACAAACAAAAAACCCCTACTCTTCCACTGTAGGTAGAGTATGTGTGTATCTGTGTGCCCATGACTACCTATTTTAGCAAAACAGATTTTTCAAAGTTTTCTTCTTGCTTATCTGAATTTCCTAACTTACACTATGAGTATTCATCGCTTTTCTAATTGAACAGTGAGAATGGAAGCTCTCCTCATTTTTCTCAGATGGGTCTACAACAGGGGAGCGTGTCAAGGGAGCTAGATGGTGTAGCAAAGCTTCTGGGCTGCCTCCACTTGACCCTCAGAGGCCACTCAAGAACTAGGATGATAACTCACACAGACTAGCGCTGTCTTAGCAGGTATTGTTTGTGGAACACTTATACTGGGCTACCCTGTAATACTCCCGTGCTCTTCACTGGTGTCGATGTGCTGGGTAGATACCCATGTACAGAAGGGGAAACTGAGGCATGAAGCAGGTAAGTCCCAGTGATAGGCTGGCAGAGCGAGATACTCTATCAGAATCGGAAGCTACAGCCTGCACGCTCCTCTATATGCAGCACCCTGCTTCTCCTCACAACCACAGAATCCAGCCAGGTGATTTATGTTCTTGATGGGGACAGGCTGTGGACTGAATGGCCCAGGGAAGAGTAGAGGAGGCCCAAGAAAGGATCACGGCTATGGGGCTAGCTCCAGCCAGCAGCCCCAGATGGCATATCCATGCCAGCCAAGGTGAATATCTGGGCATTTCCATCCCTGTATAACTGGGCCTCAGGGTAGCCAGGTCTGGGAAGCCACCAAGACAGGAAGCAGCCATCAGGGCCCTGGCACTAGTACCCTTCCTTGTATGACTGGCCAGTTGGCTTGGCTGCCTGTCAAGTCTTCTAAAGGGTGAATGAAGCAGGCTGGGAGACTAGGCTGGACAAGTCTGCCTGAAACTGAGATGGCTGAACAAAAGGAGGCCACTGTGGGCTAAAGCTGGCAGAAACCCATGGTGGGATAGAAGGCGGGAAACAGGATGCACAAAGTTAGAGTTGGGGGGGGGGGGGGGGGGTTTACAAGGTGCTGTTGGCATTGGACATTCTCTGCCCACAGGAGGGAGACAGAATACAAACAGGTCACAGTAGTAGAGGAAGCTGAGGCCTGGAGAAGTCTTGGTAGGTGGAAGCCAGCATAGGGCAAACCTTTTGGGTTGTTTGTTTGTTTTAAAATAGTGCCTCAGGCTACCTACCCAAGGTAGATTTGAACTCACTAGGTAGCACATGATGACCCTGAACTTCAGAGCCTTCTACCTCTACTTCCTGAATTCTGGGTTTGTTGGTACATATGGTGCTGGGGACCAAATCCAGGGCTTCATGTATGGATCACTCTAAACAGAGCTACATCCTCAGTCTGAGATCAAGCCCGTTTGTTCATAAGGCATTCAAGGAACTCTGCTAGGTGTCTAGGCATTTCAGAAATCCCCTCACACAGGTCTTTTCCCATCCTGCATGACTTTAACACTGGCCATAGTAATATCCAGGGCCCAGTCAGGAGCCTGAACAACTGGGCCCTCCTGGACTAGCTCCCCTCAGATATCCCCGTCAGGACCAGGTAGGTGGAGCTGGATGTCTGTTGAGGATAAAAACCAGGAAGAGTCTTGTCTATGACACAAGAGTTAAATTATCTCCCCTCCTGATGCCACCAGTAGGATATGACCCTGCAGGTGACTTTTCCTTCAGCAGCTTGCCATGCAGTAAGGGTTAGATGGTCAAGGACATCAAGGCAGTCAAGGTAGGACAAGGTTCCAAGTTAATACTCCTGACAGCAGTCTTCCAGCCCCCAAGGGTATCATTTCCAGGTACAGAGGGAGTTGAGTACTTCATAGGAACAATGAAGGATGAAACACCGATCCGGCTATGTCCTGACTCCCACCTGAAGAATGTCACTCTCACTGTTGCAGAGTCACAGTAGGGGAAAAGATGACACAAGAGTATTAGACCCCAGGTTCAAGGCACTTAGTGCTGGCCTTTTCCCCCATTATGGGGGCAGAAGAGATGGTTTAGCAGCGAAGAGCACATGTTGATTTTGCAGAGGCCTGGGTTCTGGCATCTACATGGTGTCTCACTACCATTTATAACTCCAGTTCCAGAGGATCCACCATTCTCTTCTGACCTCGATGGGCACCAGGTGTATACATACAGTGTACATATATACATATTGGCAAAACATTTCACATAGTTTACCAAATCTTAAAAATCAAATAAATAAACCCAAAATGATAACCTGGCCCCTGCCTCTGGAGAGTTTAATTTCTTCTTGGAGATGAGCACTCACATTAGTGGAACAGCTTGTAATGAAGGGTCACAATATGTAGCTATTAGAGAACTCAAAAGGATGAGTAAGGTAGAGCAGGGATGGGGACAAGGACAATGAGAAGCAAACCTCAGAGCACAGAGCAGGGGAGGGTCTGGATCCCACTGTAGCCATATCAGCTCCTCCTTGGTCCAGAGACAGGGCCAGGCACAGACCTAGGACTCGTGTTATACAAATGAGGTGCTGCCAAGACTTGTTCTCTACCCAGCAGCCCCGGGTTCTAGCCAGAGATGAAGGAGGCTGAAAGAAAGAGGTTGACTTTGGGGCTTCCCAGGCCTTAAAACTGAACTACAGAGGGCTGCCAGCTCTTTCTCCTCTACAGCCTGTCCTGGTCTCAGGGGCAGATGGCAGAACAGGAAAAAACCCACAGAGAAGGGGGACAGAGAGGTTGGGGTACTAGGCGATAGAGTCCTGCTTCATAGATGATTTGAGAGGTTCAAGGAGACATGAAACAGTCAAGCCTTCTTTGAGTGCATGCCACGTTGTCAGGAGTCATTTCAGGTTGCTCACACCATTTTCAACAAGAGAATCAGAAACGAGGCAAGACTTGAGAAGCAGAGATTGACATTCCTTTTCTGCCTTAGGGCTTCTTGTAAGGTGCTGAGTGACTGACTCTAGCCCTTGGGCTTTGGTTGCCCAGTCTGTAAAATAGGATATTGACAATGTGCCATTCGTGGCGCAGGTTCATGTAAGAGTAAAAGCTTGCCAGCCATCAAGTGCCCGGCATGTTAATTACTGCCATGTTGTTTTATCAAGGTTGAAACCCTCCTGTCTAAGAAATACCCCCAAAACTAGTCCCTTGCATGGTTCAGACAGGAAGGGAGCTCCATTGAAATTCTGACTGTGTTTCAATCATTCATGAGGCTGGGGTCGCAGTTCAGTTAGCAGAGTGCTTGCCTTGAGGTGTGAAGTCCTGGGTTTGATCCCCTGTACCACATTAATTGGGAGGCACCCAGGCAGTGGGACCCGGACCTGTCCTTAGTGCATGAGCTGGTTGTTTGGAACCTTGGGCTTACACAGGGACACTTTGCTCAGCCTGGAAGGAGGGGACTGGACCTGCCTGTACTGAATCCACCAGGTTTAAATGAATCCCCAGGGGAGTCTTGTCCCTGGAGGACATGGGAATGGAGGGGAGGGGTTGGGGGGAATGGGGGTGGGGTGGGGACAGGAGGGGGGAGGACAGGGGAACCCATGGCTGATGTGTAAAATTAAAACACAAATATAATAAATAACAACAAAAAAAAAAACCCACAAATAAGTAAAACAAAGCAAAACAAAACCACCTGGGAATACCATAGAAGAACAGGTGTGGTGGTATACACCTGTAACTGCAGCATCTTAGAAAGTGAAGTCAGGAATATTGTAAGTCCAGGGTTACATGGGAAGTCCAGACAAGCTTGAGATATATAAATAACTTGTAAGGTCTATGCAAAAGTAGGCAAAGTGATAGCTGAGGCCTTCAGTTGAATTCTAAGATCTAATATTGTTTTGGAGACAGAGATTCATCATGTTCCCCAGGCTAGTTTTGAACCTTGGTTTCCTCACATCGACTTTCCTGGACACAGGAATGACAGGTACGTGCCACCAGGCCCAGCTTTCCAGTAAATCCTTCTGATTTGTCCCAATTGAATAGTGTGAGATCCTGCATGTGGAGAAAATTGCTGAGTGTGCCCTGGGTTGGGTGTGGGGTTCTAGGATTGAAAAGCACAGTGTCTATTCTGCAGACATTGGCCATGCTTCCTGCCTTCATCCCAAGGTTAAGTAAGGGGGTGGTAGAATTATCATCTGTGCATTAGGGAAGTGGGAGAAGGAGGTCTACAGAGGTGAAGAGCTAGGTCCTGAGTGTGCCTGTCCCAGTAGCTGATCCCAGAGGTCTGGAATGCCCAAGGCCTAAAAGAAGCATTCTGCTTCCTCCCCATGGCCCGCAAGCGAACACATGATGGTGGCCGATGCCCGAGGCAGCCAGCCAACCAGGACTTCTTTCTGGCTAGTGTGCCAGCAAGAACAGAAGCCTAAGAATGTCCTGGACTCTGTCCCCATCGCACTCCAAGCTGGCAGGAAGGAGGAAGAAGTCAGTAGTAGGTGGGAGGAATGGGGGTTTTTCTCCTCAGCTCTTTTGAGGGTGGGCTGGGCATGCCATCCTTGAAGCAGCTCTTGTACCTCGCCCTGGCACATACAGTTTCCAGTTGTGTTTGGCTTCCCTGAGATGAGAGTACACAGTGCCTCGGGTTTGGAACAGTAGAGTTTTCTAAAGTTTGTATGAAGCTCTACAAACTCATGATGTATTTGAGGGCAATTACCTAGGCATTTCAGTGACACCCATTGGTCCATGAGGTCTCAGCAATTACACAAGGTGTCATAGGTAAACTGGTCACATTCAGCAGTGATATCTGTCCAGCAGGTAGACTTTCTTTCTGCATAAAACCTGTTTATCAGGCTGGAGAGATGGCTCAAAGGTTAAGAGCACCAACTGCTCTTCCAGAGGTCCTGAGTTCAATTCCTAGCAACCACATGGCGGCTCACAACCATCTATAATGAGATCTGGTGCCCTCTTCTGTATACATAATAAATAAATAAATATTAAACAAAACAAACAAACAAAAACCCAAAAAACAAAACTGTTTATCTTGCTACTTTCTTAGCTGCCACTTCTGGTCACCCATTTAACGTCTCTTGGCTGATATTCTTCCTCCTCAAGACTCAGGAGAGCAATTCCCCACTGCTGAATCAAGCGAGAAGGAATGGTATGTGCTGACACAGAACAAGGGCTCCAAGTGCTTCTGTTGCTCCATGTTACATTCACAAACAGATACCTGCATCAGACTATGCAACTCAGAGCAATGTAATAAGTGTGTCTTCATATGAGGACCCAATTAATCAGTGGATCACATAAGACTTAGGAACCCTTCAGCTTCATACACCAAAAGAGAACCTAGCTTGTCAACACCCCGCTGCTACCTTTTCAGGATCTCTGTCTAGGAAATGACATCTCTACCACTGTGGGCTTGCAAGTGGATGGAGAATTGCTGTAATGGAGATTAGCGATACCCTGAACATAGCAGATGGGTGATGTGCCAGACAGATATGCAGAGGGTTCACTACCTCTCCCTTATAGGACTGCCCAATCACTAAGCAAGGATTTAGTGGACAGGTAATACATGTGGTACTATTCAGCTCCTGTCCTTGTAGAATTCAAGAGATGTCACTGATATCTCCATTGTATGGATCACTGAAACCATACTAACAACCAGACCTCCATGGCATAAACACTAGGCTGGTGTCCACACATCAAGGCAGTCAGACAGACAGCTTAGATGGGCTTTACTAGGTTTGTTTAAAGGTCTGGAAATTGGCTGATGACTGGTGTGGCCTGATGTCAATTGAGGTAGACTGCCCTGACAATATTTTATTACAGTAATCACACTTTTAGAATCTGAAGAGTTATCCCAGATGCAGCCCATTTTTGGTGACGGCTGAGGTTCAATAGTGGCATTGGAAGTTCATTTTTCAAAACTCTTCTGGCAACTTCTGAGAACAGCTCAGTAAGCAAAGTTTAGGCCTGTGATTGGGGCCTGCAGAAGATAACAGGGATAGGTAAGCAATGGGATGGATGCAATCCTGCATCCAACTGACCATGCTGCTTTGTAAGTATACAAAGGAAGGAAGATCCATAAAACTACTACTGAAGAAGAAAAAAAAAGTAATAGAACTAAATTTCCAAGTTGGGATTTAGGATTTGAACTTAAATTTATTTTTGTTTCCTTTTGATGACTTTTGTTTGTTTGGGATTTTTGTTGTTGTTGCTTCTGCTCTGTTTCTGACATGGGTGTTAGGTACTCCAAGACCTTGTGTGTACCAAGCATATGACTCAGAATGGAGCTAATCCTCCAGTCTTGAACTCAGTTTTTTGAGCTGTATGAAGTACTCCCCCATGCTTGCCAACATTGCAGTGGGGTTACAAAGGACAGGAACACCAGCAGCATGAGCTTGATACCAAGCTGGCACTTTACCAGGGAACTGTTAGATTTGGAAGGCCTGAGTTTTGAGTAGCTAGGGAAGTGCCCACCTGACTCAGGTTGAGAGCTAATATGCCTTGCCATCAACAGCTCTGGTCGCCCATCTATGTCACTGGGCTAAGCAGCTGGAATGAGCCAAGTGCACACTACACAAGAGAGTGAGGATGAATTAAGCAGCTCTGAGGAGAGGAATGCAACCTTCCCTGTGTCTCCAAGCTCCATAAACCCAGGGTAAAGTTCAAGCAAAGACTCCATGCTAATTGATCCATTTCCACCCTCTCCCCGCTCCCAAATGCCCTGGTTTTCCTAGGGATGGAGACAGCACAGCATGTAGCAAATGCCTCACACAGTTGGCAGTGCTGCCAAGCAGATCTGAGCAAGAAGGGGCCAGGCAGGAATTCCAGCTGATACCCAGCCTCTGACTCAGAGGTTCAGGCCCAGTGCCCAACAACAGACATGTGCATAAGTTCCCCAGGTGACCCCAATACAGGTGTTTCTCGGGTCACATTGGGAACTCATGAAAGAGGAAAGAATGCAGTAGTCAAACCACTGGATGCCCCACAAAGATGAAGCAGACCCCAAAGCTATCAGTGTTCCTGTTCCCCTGTGGGAAACACACACACACACACACACACACACACACACACACACACGCACGCACACGAGGAAGCAAAAAATGTCAGTAGTGACAGGAACTATCTTGTGCACACTTCACACCAAACAATACTTATGGGCACACATATCCTCCATATCCTCATCTGAACTTCACAATAATTTTGGGAAACAGAAGAGATATTTGTGGAGTGTTTTTCAGGTGATAAATGTTGAATCACAATGAGCATGGGAAAGTATCAGTATATGAGTTCTGAATCTAACACGTTGTGGGGCCCAGCTAGGTACAGAGGGTTTAAGCCCAGACTCAGGTAATGTAGGGGAAGCATTCAATCTGCATGGGGTACTGTTATTTGCTCTGGGAGACTGGAGCTTGTACGGCTGTGTCCTTAGAAATCAGTGGACTCACTCTTTAACCAACATCTTGGGCAAAGCTGTGGACTCTCCTACTTTTCTGACAGGTGTCGCTTTGTCACACTGCCTTTCACTTTCTTCTCTTAACTTCTCACTCAGGTGTAGTGGGTAGCCATTCCAGCTTTGATCCAGAAGTTCAAACCCCCATTGAGGCTTCGGTAACTGTCACACCTACAAGGTGGGGCCAAGAGAGGACCCTGAAGACCTGAGATCTGGATGCTGGATGCTGGAGGTAGACTGAGCAGAGTTCTCCAAAGAACACCGCTGGACTGCGCTACACCTTTCCCA
Organism: Onychomys torridus; assembly: GCF_903995425.1. NCBI lineage: Eukaryota > Metazoa > Chordata > Mammalia > Rodentia > Cricetidae > Onychomys > Onychomys torridus. Next base: position 28,103,462 of record NC_050458.1, on the reverse strand, counting down.
GACCCTGTAACCTATCCCTTCACTTGTAAGTTACCCCACAAAATAAAACTCCCTTTTAACTACGTGGAGTGGCCTTAATAATTTCACCAATACTCAGGCTTCTTCAACACTTTCTACCAAGTCACTCTCCAAGGGATTTGCCCTCCTATTTAGTGTCTCTTTCCCAAATTCCCCACAAAGCTCTTCTGACACAGAAGGAGCCCCCGTTGAGAGGTTCGGAAGCAGCCTCAGTTGAGAGAGGTTGAGGGACTTGCTCAGAGGCCACTGTGAAGCCCAGCCCTATATTTGAACTCCAGCACGGCCTACTGTGGTATTCCTGTTCTTGCTACCTCAAAAATGTGATTCATTCCCTTCATGTCGTAACTCTTGGGGATTCGAAGGAAAAAAAAAAGTCAACACCCAGCTGAAAACTGCAATGGCCATCTTTTCTTAAGGAAAGGGAACTTCCTGTATAATTATTAAAATTGGTGCTGCAGGGGGTGGAGGAGAGCTAGAGAATGGGAAATATGCTGCTTCCCAGCAGAAGGGGTGTCAGGGCCAAGGACATGATGTGCTTTCAAAGTACAGTCCAGGGCAGGGATAGCCTGTCACTCTGTGTCTAGCACTGCTGGGGCCACACACTGGCTCCTGATCTGTATGTAGATGCTCATTGTGGACGTGGCTTCTGAGAACAGGATTGGGCCTCCATCCAGCAGCCTCAGGACAGACTCTGGCAAGACTCCTTAGGATGTAATATGGAAAGATATTTTCCCCTCCTGACTCCACGTCTCTTCAGCTTGGCTGAAAGAAAATGGACCACACGGTTGCAAAGGAAGATAAAAACTCACCAATGGAAAACTCACAGACCAAATTTAAAATTGCAAAGGAAACATTGTCTTTTGCGATTCAGGCTTGTGGGAGGAGCTCAAGGTGGACTCTGCTGTTGTCTCCTCTGGTGCTGAGGTAGCAGATCTGGGAGTGAGGACTGGACGGGAGAGCGGAACCTCCTATGGAAAGTGGCAGATGTGAACTGTCTAACTGCAGAGCACAGTGGTAAAGAATGAGTAAGCAGCTAAATAGTGATCATACGAGTTCCATGTGTATCGATAACTGTTGGTAACAGAGTAGCAATACTCTACCAGATATAGTAAAATATTGGCCAATATTTGCCCCATCTTCAAACTTACTGGAAGCTACTCCTACGGACTGCTAAAAACACTGAGATTCATGATGTCCTTAGAGGCATCCACTTTAAAGTAGGGCAAAAGCAACCCCACTGAACACTCGGTAAAGAGCTATTGTGCCAATAGCTGTACTATATTGGCTGTAGCTGTACTATACGCAATGTGGCCACACTGAATAAATTTCAGTTCTCACCATTATGTGTCTCTTTACTTTGTTTACTAAGGACCAGTGTCAGACTCTAACTTGCCAGGGCTACCAGAGCCCAGGCTTTGTCCTGAACAACTCATAACATTCTTAGCCTTGGGGATCTATGTGCATTTTGTAAAGCTGCCAAAACATGTCACACACACACACACACACACACACACACACACACACACACTATTTTGTATGCAAGAATGTGAGTTTCTCTGCCCAGACTTCAAAGCTGAGTTTAAGGCATAGGTAGGCTTAGCTGTATCAGGAGGCTTGAGGAAGAATTCTCCTCTGAGCTGATTCATGCCATTGTCCAGTGCATTTCCTGCAGTTGCAGGATGCAAGCTCTAGTTGTCAGTGATGCTTAGGAACCAGTAGCCTCTTTCCAGTCTATGCATGCTAGCACTCACATTAAGGAGCCAAGCAGATTTCATCAAATCCTCCTCACATATGAATCCCTCCAACTCTTCTTTGACACTTTCTCTCTGTTTCCAATAGAACAAACTCTCCATTACTGAGGGTCTAAGAGATTACACCTGTTTAACTTAAGATAATTCTTAGCCCAAAGTGATTAGTAACCTTAATCATGCATGCAAAGTCCATTGGAGCATGTAATATGTTTTGCTCATAAGCTTAAAACACTAGAAAGAGGGGTGTTGTGGAATAATCGTTTTGTACACTGTGAGAATGCATCTTTGCCAAGGTGACTTCTGATTGGTTTAACAAAGAGCTAAATGGCCAATAGCTAGGCAGGAGAAGATAGGTAGAACTTCTGGGTAAAGAGAGGACTCTGGAAAGAAGAGAGATGGAGACAGATACCAATGGGAATGGGAGACACCAAGTCAGATGTACAGGACAGAGGAAAGGTAACCAAGTCATGTGATAGAGTTTAGATTAATAGAAACAGGTTAATTAAGTTATAAGAGCTAATTAGAAAAAAGCTTAAGCTAAGGCCACGCTTTCATAATTAATCAGTCTCTGTGTGGTTACTTGTGGACTGGCGGTCTCCCAATAAGAAAGCTTACTACAGAAGGGGGGACTATTTTTGCCTCCCAGAACACCTCTGCTTCTTAATGAGAAACAAGTGAATCCTGGACAATAGTCAAGAAGGTGTGATGGACACTACCACTCACACAAGGAGGGATAGCACTAAGAAAGGACAGAGTGGAGAGGGAAGTCCGGGGCAACAGCAGAATGAAGGGTACCAGGAAAAAATCTGCACAAGAAAAGTGTGATTCTCTCATGGGATCTGGAAGTAAAGGAGAATGAAATGTCATCAGCAGACTTGCCTGAGTCACGAGTTATTAGAAGAGCATGTTTAGAAGAAGCCAGAGCTGGAGTGAGCAGCAAGTGAATTCCAGACCCAGGCAAAACAGTAGAAGGTAGCTTTTTGCACCAAGCTGCTCTTGCTCTTCCTTTTCAGGAGAGTCCATTCTGCCCTTCCCACAATGCTCCTGGGACATTTCCCTCACAGGAGGGGAAAGAGACAAGTAGACCTGCAGATGCTGATGCAGCAGACATTGGTAGACCAAAACAGTGATGGATTTCTAATCGCCCACAAACGGAGAAGAAAAAAAAATAGGGGAGTCTGTGTAAGTTTGTGAGAACCAATGAGTTTTCATGGTATTATTTTATTGTGAAGTCAGACAAACCTCCAATTCAGGATGCCACCCCCAAGAAGATTAACAGGACACTAGTGGGCTTGCACAAAGTGCCAAACTAGTCAGAGGTATGATCTCAAGATGTGGCCAAGAGGGTTTCAGGCTGACATTAGTCATTCTTTGGAGTATGTGTTAGAAATTGGTGTGGTTATGGGAACTTGCAATATTTCCTTTATCTTCCATGTACTTAAAAAGTGACTGTAAAAAGAGTCTCTCCCAGTTGTACCCTCTCATTTTCCCAGCTCTCTTCCTGCAAGCTGGTGGCAGAATCCTGTATAAGTGATCATCCAACTCGTGCCAATACAGTGGCTGTGAATCTCACACCGGGGACAAAAGGACTGGTCAGTGTTGACCATACTGCTCAGAACTGTACAGCCCAGGCCAGTTCACAGGCTAGACCTGCCTCTGCAAGGAGGAGCTCTCAGCTGGCTAACCTCAGGACCCATCTGCTACCATCATCATGAATCACATTTGATTGCCAAGAATGAGGAAGCAATATCTTCTCCAGAGCCAGCTCTTCCTTCCCAATGTCAGATCCATGGAATTTAAGTGGGAGAGAAGTAGCGTGGACTCCTGACAGGAGCATTAACCTCTGGGCCTGAGGATGCAAGGGTTTTTCATTTGTAACTCACTCCATGACCTGCCTCATCCAGTCCACACAGTTTAGTGCCAAGATACAGGCTCCTCCCTGGAATGCTGACTGCACACCGTTAGAGGTTCCCCCTAGAAGATTCTTTTCACTCTTCTCCTGCTTTCATGGGTGTCAGCAGCTGAAGCAATGACTTTTTTGCCTGGACCATTTCCCTTGGACTCTCTCTGTGACATCTGAGGGCAGTAAGCACCCAGATTGTCACTATATATATCAGTGAGGATCCTGTCACATGTGTTAATAAAGACGGCATTACACACAGTGAGGAAGATGCTGTTATCTGTAGTAGTGGGGTCTTGGGGTCAACTTGGAGACAGTAATTTCTAGGAGTCTCATGAGAAACCACAGCTGTCTATGTCTCAAGGAAACACTGTTGTGGCAGGTGCCTGACAGTGGTGCTGACCTAGGTGCAATTTTATGTTTCTTTGCTTTTCACATCATTGCTTCATTTCAAAAATTTACATACTATTGTCCCCCATAACATAGTCATACTAAACTATCATTTTTTGTTTGAATGGCCAGAAAACAAATTCAATCACTATATATGCTACAGCACCTTCAGTCACTCCTCTTTGGTACAAGAAGCTATTTTTCAACTTTTTTTTTTTTTTTTTTAAATCTTGCAGAGATGAGGTCTCATCATATAGACCAGGCTGTCCTCAAACCTCTTAGCCTCTCCTGTGCTGGGATTCCAGATGTGTGCCAGCACAGCTAACCTATTTCTGAATTCTCATGGTGAGATATCTATCCAATATCTTTGCATATACTCAAAACAAAATTCTGCTAATAATCTCTACAAGTCACCTACCTGGTTATGGATCATTACTAATGCCCTGAGTACAGGAAGGTGATCATGGCTGGCATCCTACCTGATCCTGGAGCACACAGGAATACCACAACATTATGGCTGATGTGGAAAAATGAGGTCCCCAGAGATAGGGACTTTGACAGCCTTGGGGAGGCTATCAACACAAATGAGGCACCTGGTGTCCAGGTGCTACATATTCATGTTTAATAATTAGGGAAGAGGCAGCTGACTGCATTAGCTGCACAAGCAAGACAGTGCTGATTATCTCATGAATGTGACAGGAGGAGTCTTGATGTTTGACAAATCTCATTTAATTTCTGCCATAGTCAACTTCTTATCCATCTCTTGTGACCTTCAGAAGGTCCTCCAGATTCCAAGACATAGACACAAAGTCTGGGACAGCAGCATTCTATGATCCTGATATAAGGATAAAGGATTAAAGATATAGAGATACCTCAATGTGAGATCTGGTGGATTTGTACCAATCCCCCATCCCACCTCTGCCACCCACCCTAGACTCTGCTTTTCCACTCACAAAGCAGGACAATGACCCTTGGTCTCAGAGAGCCCCTCTCTGGAGTTTTCCTGGTCCTGGAATCCACAGAAGGTAACTATTGACTCAGGAGGTACAGTGGACTCATCTGTTAGTCTTCTATATTTGAACATGCAGGCCACTTGTATAGCTTATTCTACTTGGGTGTTTTAAGGGCAAGGTTTAGTATGACTTCTTGGCTCTTCATTTTTATGTCTTTCCCCATTCACCAGCGTTATCTCTGAGCACAAAGGAGAACCTCTGCAGTGAGCCTTGTAACAGCAATAAAACCAAACAGGAACAAAATGCTAGTGAAAGACAAATGGCCCAGCCTCACAGTTTGCCATTACATTTGGGGTGCAGATCCATTCATAAGGCTCAAAAAGACTCCATGTTCTCAGTGGAATAAGGGCATTCCAAGACCATAGGATGTCCACGCCTATGTATGAGCATTTATGTACTATCTTTGAAAATGGCTGGGTCTTAGGACTTTGGCAATTCTTTAATTTCACCATACTTTTTAAAAAGATTAGTGGTTTCCATGTTATTAAACATCCCTACCAAGTAGTATGGAAGACCATAGTTGACCAACTATCACCTTCAGGATAAATCTGGCTGCCATATGCTTTAGCTTATGAGCTAAGAATTTTACATTTTAAAATAGTTGGAGGAAAATTCAGAAGACAAATAGTATTCTGTGACAGGAAAATTATGTGAAATTCAAAATGTGGTGTATAAACCTAAAACTTTTCTTGATACAGAGCTACCTGCATTTACAGTAGATTCCCTGTGGCTACTTTGTGCTGAATCAGGAAAGTTGACTGGCAGAGTTGAGGGAGGCTAAACTTGAAATATCCATCATGCTCTGACCCCTTACTGAGAAAGTCAGCCAGGCTCTAGACAAGCTCATCATCAGCACAGGCTCGGACAAATTCGCATCTCAGGGGACAGTGTGATGACTCCACTCATATTTAATTACAATGTAGAGTGTGTTTCCTAATCTGGAGACAAGGTCTCATTCATGTAAACACAGCTCACCTCAAACTCATTATGCATCGAAGGATTTACCTTAAACATTTGTGCTAGGATTACAGGCATGCATCACTCTGTCCACTTTATGCGGCTCTAGGGCCCTAACTCACTAGTCAAGCACTCTACAAATGAGCAACATTCTCAGCTTCTCATTTGTAGATTATGTGTCTAAAATTTTACCTACTCACTTAAATGTATTTGTAATTGTGCAGTCCTTTGTGTTCACTGACAGAGCAGTGAAAATTTCCAGTTACTGGCCATGCGTTCTTAGAGTTCAAAATGAAGCAGGTTCATTGCTCTGATTCTATTCCTTAGCCTTTAAAGAAGAATCTTTGTCATGGTCTATTGAAGAATATTTTCTTCCCCAGTATTTTAGTGATATCGGATGGTCTTAAGCTTGTGAAGGCTACAATGTGCTTCCCAAAGAAAGTATGTGTTAGAGATGCCTCTTCAGACCGCAGTTCTACTGCCGTTTGGCATGGGTTCAATGCTAGGGAATGTGATAAATAAAACACAGCACCTTTAACAGATACACACCAAACAAGGTTATGTGTGGAAGGGCTGACAAGTACATCGGTCAGAGGCTCCCAGGAGCAGAACTCTATTTTATCTGGGGCAATGCTTTCAGACTGGCTAACTCAGTGTGTGCTCCCTTTATAAGGCCTAACTATAACAAACAAGAAAAATTGACTGTATGTTCTTTCATTATTCATCCTACAAATACCACCAACCTCAACTTCTGCCAAACAATGAGTTCCTTGGAATCACTCTGATTTGTTCATATCTTTATTTTGAACACCTATAAAAAAAAAAATCCTGTCATGAACCTTATGATGAGGCCAGAAGGAATGCAACACAGACAGAGCCTATGGCAGCATCTCCATGCTAAGTACGCTAACATGGTCTCTGAGCCTCTTGTCCTTTGTTGCCTTGGGGACCTCTACAGACTGGGTATCATTAAAGGCACTGATGGGATGAAAATGAATTCACACATGCAAACATTTGGCCCTTGGCCCCAGAGAGTGTTGTAAATACTTTAATTATTTAGGGAAACTCCCAAAGGAATGACCCCCCACCCACCCCCCTTTATACTACAGGAAACTGTCACTGTGCTTGAATACACTCATTACCAGAAATCCCTCCCCAACATTGAGCCCAAACTCTCTTGCAGATGCTGCATAAATGCTGCTCAGTTTACAAATGTCCCTATGCTTAAGAACATAAATGGAGAACAAGTACCCATACAGCCTAGCAAAAGCTATCATAAGCCTGTCAACAATTTTTGGTAAAGCACTGATAAACCCAGTAAGAAGATTTACCTCTCCCTAATCCCACCCCAAGTATTAAAAATAGCACCAACTTAGGAGTTTTTAGTTTATAAAATACATGCACAAAATTAATAACCTTATAATATCAATGTGTATCAGAAAGAAGTAGAGGGGAAATCCACTATCAATGTGAATTCTGCAGTTTGCAGAATATGCCACAGCAGGTACGTTCACAACCTAATCTCACTTACTCTTACGTAACATTAAAAAGGAAGATATATATGGTAGTGAATGGCTACAATCCACCTCTACCTCCACCACCTCCAATTCTGGAGCTCTACTATATGTTACTATATGTGACTTTCAGGGTGGAGTTTAAAAAGTAGCTATGAACAGTTATATACCAATACATTTAATAGTTGCAAGAAATTGGAGGATTCTTTAATACAGGCACTTTTTGGAGATCAAATCTCAACGAAACGGAAATCCTGAGCCAACTAACGATGAATAATGAGAGTGAATCCATAGTAAAAAGTCTCCCAAAGAAAAGCCAGTGATTGGATGGTACATCACTGAGACCTCCCACGCATAGAAAGAACTACTACCAATTCTTCTGAAATTATTCTCCTTCATAAAACAATAAAAATTAAAAAAATAAAGAAGAAGAAGAAGAAAGAATTCCTCCAGCTTATAAGGCCTGAATACATCAACACACCCCTGGCAAGCCTTTAACAGAGCACATTAAAGACTACCTACCGTGATCAAGTACGATTCATTACAGGGAAGCAATGGTGAAGAGTCAATAAAGAGGAGACAGCATATCCGCAGAAGGAAAGACAAAACTCACAATCCTCTCAACAGATAAAAGGCACTTAGTGAAATTCAACGTATCTTCACATTAACACTTAGAGCATGAAGCATAGAAAGAATGTATTCAGCACAGCAAAGACGATGTGTAATAAGCCAACTGTTAAAATAATATGAAAACAAAAAGCTAACCACTCTGTAACATCTGGAAAGAGACAAGGATATCCACACTCACTACTTGTATTCAACATGGTACTGTAAGTCTCAGAAAAAGTGATGAGACAAGAAAAGAAATGAAGGGAGTCCAGGACTTGGGTAAAAGCCCAGTTGGTAGAGCACATACTTACTATGCACAAAGCTCTATTTTTAGCACCAAATAATAAGAATAAAAGTAATAATAAAGTTGTGAAAGACAAAATAAGATTTTTATTATTGTAGATGGCATGATGTATACACAGAAACCACCCAAGGACTGCACTAAAAATGATTAGTTAAAAAAAAATTAAGAAAGCTGCAAGATACAATACCAACATACAAAGCTTTGTACATACCTATAGCAAACTATGTGAAATAGGTATATAAAAAGCAATCCAACTTACAGTAGCAAATGAACAAAAATGAAAGAAACAAGGAAATAACACACACACACACAAACACACACACACACACACACACACACACACACACACACACACACGAAAAGAAAGGGAAAAAGACAAAGTTCATTAATGGGAAGAATCAGCATTGCTGAAATGTTAATCTATCTACAGATTGAATCCATTTCTGAAGAATAATCCAATTCATTCTTCACAGAATTTGAAAACAATCCTAAAATTTACATGAAAGTATGAAACTCTCCAAAAAGTGAAAACCATTTTGAACAAAAAGCACAAACCAGGGGCCATTATACTTGAGTTCAAAGTCTACTACAAAGCCATAATAATCAAAATAGCCTGCGATGGATACAAAAGCACACATGTGGATCGAAGGAAAAGAACAGTGACCTACAAGTAAATTCACACATCTTCAGTCTGATGGTTTTTGTTTGTTTGTTTGGTTGGTTTGTTGGTTGTTTTTTTTTTTTTTTTTTAGACCAATTCTCACTCTGTTAGCATGATAATTACTACATAGCCCAAGCTGACCTCAAACTGATAGCAATCCTCCTGTCTCAGCCTCCTTTAAGTAAAGGCTTAAATGTAAGATAAAACTATAGGATTCAAGAGACATTAAGGGTATTAGAAGGAACACGTATTGTTTTTGATACAACTACAAAAACAGAATAAAACAATCAAATAACAACAACAAAACTATAAAATTCAAAATTAAATGTGGACAAAGGAGATTATGTCCAACCCAAAGCAGAAAGGGAACCGCCACCAGCATAAAGAGACAACCCATAAATGAGGGGTAATGTTTGCGAACTGTGCATCCAATAACATGAAAACAGCCAGGCTAAAGAACATCAAAGACACAATGGCCAAAGATCGCTCATCCAATTTATAAATGCATTGAGGAGTCAACAGTTCCCCCCAAGGAAAACAAACAAATGGTCAACAGGTACACAAAATCTTTCCACCGTCACTAAAGACTGGAAAATAGAAATCAAAATTACACGGAAGTGATTTGATTTCACTCTAATTGCTGTCAGAAAAACAAAAAATGCCTGCAGAAATGTTCAGGAAAAGATTCTACCCCTGCACAATGTTGGTAGGAATGTAAACTAGCCTATACATTATGGAAAACAGATTGGAGGCTTCTCAACGTGCTAAAAATAGAATGGCTATATGATCCAACAGTCTTACTACTGGGTATGTGGTCAAACAAAATGCAATCAGCATGTGGAACATACATCTACATTCCCATGTTCACTGCAGTACTATATTTACAATAGCCACAGAGAGAAAAGCTTATGTGTCCATCACACAATGAGTGGATGAAGAAAACGCGGCATGCATGCTCAGTGTGATACTAATCAAGCATCACCACAGAAAAACCCACAAAAACTGAAGCCCTGCTGTGGTGATAGTGTTCTCCAATATATTGTGCACCTTAATAAACTCATCTGGGGTCAGAGAACAGAATAGCCATTAGAGATAGAGGCCGGAAAATGGTGGCACACACACCTTTCATCCTAGCATTCTGAAGGCAAAGATCCATCCGGATCTCTATGAGTTCAAAGCCACAATGGAAACAGCCAGACATGGTAACACATGCCCTTAATTCCAAGAAGTGATGGCAGGAGACAGAAAAGTATATAAGGCATGAGGACCAGGAACTAGAGCCTGGTTAAGCTTTTAAGCTTTTAGCAACAGCTCAGCTGAGATCCATTCAGATAAAGACTCAGAGGCTTCCAGTCTGAGGAAACAGGATCGGCTGAGAAGTTGGTGAGGTGAGGTTAGCTGTGGCTTGTTCTGCTTCTCTGATCTTTTAGCATTCACCCCAATACCTGGCTCCGGGTTTGTTTTTATTAATAAGACCTTTTAGAGATTCGTGCTAGACCCTGCTATTTTGTGACAATGTGGATGAAAGTAGAGGACACTACACTGGTCACTGTAATAGATGAAGAAAGCCAGGCACACAGAGGCAGTGCTGAAAGAGCTTCACTCATAGGTAGAATTGGAAAAGGTGGATCTCAGAATCTGAGAGTAGAAATCACACTAGACGATGGAGTGGGAAGAAGAAGAGAAAGAGTCTGGGCAGTGAGGACTAGACTATAGTTAGGAATAAAGAGTTCTTCTTGCTGTGGCATAGCATGAAGAGTACAGATAACAAAAACAACAAACCACCAATAATAGTAACAGCATACTGTCTATTTATTTCAAAAAGCTAGAAAAAACGACTTTGAATATTTATTTCATAAGAAAATGAAATATGGGACCATTGAGATGTCAAGCTTGTCAAGACTGTCAAGCTTGACACCAAGCTTGACAAGCTGACTTGGATACCCAGAACCGACAGGCATGGGAAGAACCAACACACCCAACTTGTCCTCTGAATGGACACCTGCAGAGTGACATGCATAAATGCATATACACACATGCACATATATACATAAGATAGATACATAAAAAAATTAAAAAGAAATGATGGGTGAATTTAGTGATAGAATTGTTTCCCTGATTGAAACATTCATTATACCATGTTTGTGTGTATTTAAGCATTGTGTGGCACACCCTTAACTATGTAGTGTTTCATATAGTAGTCTTTTAAAAAAATTTCATGAAAGTAACTGGGAAGCCCTTCTCTACTGGCCCTTTCTGCCTCTGCCAGGTGGGTGGATTTCAAGGTCCTAGGGATGGCAGGATAGTGATATGAAGAGGCTTGGCTTCCATGCTTCTGCATGAAGAACAGCTACCTGCTTGCCAGGAACACCTTTCATAGACTGTTACATAAGAAAGAAGGTTGGTTTAGGTTAAATATTGAGGTTTATTTGTTATAACATCTACAGCCATTCTAATTAAATAATCCACCTTTCCTTTCCTTCTCTGGCTGAGGAAACTGAAACTCACATAATCAATTAATTGTCAAAAGGAAACATTGCTAGAAATATGTTGATGCCCATCAGTTTCTTGGAAAGTTTCCAGAGTCTACGACCTTTCCAGAAGTGCTCACAGAGTCCAGAATGAGGTTCAAGGTAAAATATCCTGCAAAGAACAAGGCATTCTAGAGGTAGCTGTGCTCCCTCTTGGCCAGCTCAGTCCATCTAGAACTCTACTTGCAGTGGTCACAGACATCCCCAAACATTCTAAAAGGTGCCTTATTACTTTGAGTTTTAAAAAAAAATTATTTTTCTGTTTGCAGTGTATGTGTCCATGTGTGTGGATGGATGACATGTATGTTCACATGTATGTGGAAGCCAGAGGTTACAGTCAAGTGTGTTCCTCAACCACTTTCTATCCTACTTATTTAGATAGAGTCTCTCACTGAATCTAGAGTTCATTGATTTGATTAGATGGACAGGCCAGCGACCCACAAATTTTCTACTGTCTACACCTCCCAAGCACTAGTTCTTTGGGCTTGCACAGGAAGCATTGCGCTCACTGACCCACCTCCCAACCCCCTCATTACTTGAAAATGGCTGAGAAGGCCACCCCCACCCTCATCTGTGCAGACAGTTCAGTCATTATCAGCACCACCCACAACCAGACCCGGCCAGGCTGCTTCACAGAAGCCAAAGAACTTATCAGAAATAACGACTTGATTTGACAGTAAGGACAGAAGTGCAGAGAAGGACATTTCACAAAACCCTTCATTTCCCTGCTTCAAATTAGTCAGCTTCTAGCATCAATGAGAGTCTGAGGATATCACAAAATAATGACTTTCTTGGGCAATGCCTAAGCAGGGGGCTTACTCAGCACCAATCAAGAGCTTTTGTTTTCCTATGAAACGGGGTCTCACTTTGTAGATAGCTAACCTGGAACTCACTACGTACATAGATCAGGCTAGCCTCAAATTCACCTGCCTCTGACTTCCACATGCTGGGATTATAGGCATGTACCACAAACCTGGCTTTTTTTTTTTTTTTTTTTTTTGATCAAGAACTTTAAAACATTGCTTTAAGAAGGAAATTTTTGTGCTGTGTCCAGCCACATTCTGTGGATGTCTGTGTACCCTATTGATTTAGCTAGTGCACTTGGTCTTGAGAGGTGTAGGTGAGAAAGACACAGCTTTTTACCTTGGAAACACAATTTAATATTGATTTCAGGACCAGACACATTTCTGAAGGTTCCGGAACCACTGGGTCCCCACTGGTCACTGACTCACCTATCAGTGCAGCTCTGCTAGGCTGTCTTCAGTCATATCTCTACATTTCCCAGAAGACTGTGAAAGGGTACAAAGGACCGCTCATTGGTAGGACTCTGGTGTTTAACAGAGTTTCAGGATGTGTTAACTTACACTGAATTGAGTCAAATGCGTGAATGAATCATACCGGTAAAACAAAAATGGAAAAAAAAAATCCCAACTCCAAGGCAATGATAGCACTTTAATGTTTAGGTGGGTAGGTAAGTAATTATGGAGCCCTCGATACATGCCAGCAAGGTGCAATCCTGAGTTAAAGCTTACAACAACATCGTAATTATAAGGCAATGGCTTTCTGCATTTCATAACAAAGAAGGTACATCTTTACATTAAGTAGAGTGAGCTATACTGAACACAGCAGACAAAACCCTTTTGAAACCGGACTTTGCTTCTACTGTGGGTATGAGACTCAGGGAACTGGATGTAAGGCAGGGTGGCTGTCACCAGGCTTTCCTCACACCTCTCCGGCCAAGCTGTAGTGTGTGGCCCAAAGCAGTCAATCAGTGGTGATACCTTGTAAAACCACAGGTGGAAAGCGAGGCCCCTCCTCTGGAGGAAACACATTAATACTTTCTTGAAGGTGGCCACCGCCTGTCTAAATGCCAGAGGCCCACTTGCAGGTTAATTAAGAAGAGCCTCCAATGGCCCTGGAAACTAGCCATCAAAGCCACCCGTGACTCTCCTCTTGTGTAGAAAAGGTCACTAGGAACCAGAGTGACCTTTATCAGATGACTCACCACTGAAGTGCAAGAGATGTTGTCAAGTTAAGTTTGTAAAGTAGAAACTGAAATGAACAAACTGGCTGCCACATTGCTGACCAACTGGGCTACAAGTCTTGGGAGAGGTCCAGAGAATCTAGGCCTACCGTGAACTTAAAGTGGGGTGAAGGGGGGGGAACGACTCCAGATTCATATCATAGAGATTTGATAGGCAGCAATACTGTGGAGGAATGGCTTCCCGACACTGGACTCCATTGGCCACTGGGATAATTCTTACAGTCATCAAAATTTGTTTGGGTGTGGAAACAAATGTTTGCAATCCAAGCACTTAGGGAAAAGGAGGATTGGGAGTTCGAGACCAGGGCTACCCTGTCTCTCTCTCTATATATATATGTATGTGTGTGTGTGTGTGTGTGTGTGTGTGTGTGTGTGTGTATCACCTAAATTACTTGCTGGAGAAGCACAAACTTGAGACAGAACATACAAAAAACACAGCAGTCAAACACAGGAGGTGTGGTGAGCAATGAGTCCAGTGACCTTCACTGGCTTCAATGTGTGCTTTGGAAATTAGCTCAGCTCTTCTTTCCCTCTGTGTTCTTGTCATTCTATTCAACACTTAGAAAATGATGTTGGCTGCCCAGCCTTGTAAATACTGGAATCTTTTTCTTTTAAACATGATTTTCCAAAATCATGTCTTATGGCGCTATGGTTCTTACTAGCATCTACTTCCAATATCACGACTTGGTAGCAGCATGCTTGCCAGGATTAACACACATATTTTTCATTCAAAGAGAAATAGCATTCTGTCTGCAACCTGATACAGTTCACCCATTCCTCCTTTGATCATTTCAAGGACTAAAGATAGAAAATGCACTCACTGCATGCTAACTTATCCAATGGCCTGTGAACTTGCATTGCTCACATTCACATAAAGCATACGTGAAGATTGCCACTACTACTGAATTTACCTACCAAGTGTCCGGAGATTCCTTAGTGTGTTTCCCAAGGCCTCACATTGTACAGTTATCTTCTCAAAAATAAATTCAGAAAAAGTACAGAACTCTAGTGAGAGGTCCATTTAACAACAGCTGTGCTCTTAATGACTTCAGAATTGAAGGAGCTTTACCGTTCATTCACTGTTTCTCCTACAGAGGCACTTTAATTGGGGGTGGAAGGGTTGCCGAAAGAGGAGCTGTAGACATGTCCTCTATTCTGGCACCTGTGTCTCATGCAGGACATATAGAAGCAGACCCTTTATGGAGTCGATATATTAAAATAGAGATATTTTGCTATGTGGTGCTAAAATAACTTTTAATCACAGGATCTCTGAACATCATGTCATTTCTTTGACTAAACTTAAGGAAGGAATGTTAGTTTTTGTTGAAAAATTGGTTTCCCCCAATTCTTTCCTTACCTTTGGTTCCCCAAATGGTTTCTGCTACTGAATTAAGCAGATATGTAATATTTCATGCTTTTAGTGTGCATAGCAACCTTCACATACTTCATGAATAGTTTGATGTCCGGTGTGAGGTAGTAGTAATGGGAACTGATGCTGGCTCAAACATCTATTTATCATGTGTGGGAAATATAGCCATAATTCTGAGGGATAAGAATTTGTTTCATTTTGCAAAAATCTGCTGGGAGAATTTAAACACACGAGTGAATACTTCTTTGAAAAGAATGATACCCATCTTCTTTCCTTCTGGTTCCTAGTCAGGTTGGCTGTGAACATTAAGTGCCAGCCCACAATAAGGCCAACACCAAGGACTTAGTGGATGAAGTGGATGACACAATGAATGAGCATTCCTCCAGTACAGTGTGTACTTGATGAAGACTCTCATGGATTCCTCAGCTACAGTTATAACCACCTGTATAGTCACTGCTCACAGTCCTATCCATGGAGATAGGATGCAAGGCAAGATCCCAGAAAGTAAAAATGGAGCTCACATCTCAGAACTATAAAGGGGTGATAGGCAGCCTGGAATGCGGCAAGTAGTGGCAGAGAGTATTCTAGAGAGAGTGAGCCCTAAAAGGGGTAAGGAGTTGGCAAGAATGGGTGATATATTCTTCATCAATTTCCTCACCACACAGTAGCAGGAGGCTACTGTGGTCAGCATCTGAAAAGGCATGTAGAACCCTCATTGGAGAGACATTGCTTGCACTCTCACACTCCCCACCTTTATCAAAACTAGCTTGTCTATGAAATAAACTCACCTAGAAGAAACACAACAGTGACTGCAGGGCAAAGGTGGTGCAATTATTGCATACTCCCTGAGGACAGCTTCCAGTTCAAGGCCACATTGAGCTACACATTGGGTTCTAGGGCAGCCAAGGCTACCAGCAAGACCCTATCTCACGCACAAAAGGAAAGCAGTTTTGCAGAAACTGCCGTCTCATGGTTTCATGGTCACTAAAACACTCTAAGAGGTTCAAGCTGGTGAGGTGGCTTAGAGGTAAAAGGGTTTGATGCACAACCTGAGTTCAATGCTGATATTTAAAAAGCTGGATGAGGGGTTGGGGATTTAGCTCAGTGGTAGAGCGCTTGCCTAGCAAGCACAAGGCCCTGAGTTCGGTCCCCAGCTCCAGGGGAAAAAAAAAGCTGCATGTAGTGACTCTGGTCTATAATTTCAGTCCAAGCACAGTCAAGCAAAGGTGGAGGCAGAGTCAGGAGAATCAAAGCTTGCCTAAAAACTCAGTGGCAGAAATAACAGGAGAGACTCTGCCTTAAATACAGGCTAGAAGGAGAAAACTCATGACCAAAAAGTACTTGTCTGCCTACCACTCCCCTGCTACACACACATAAGTACCTAAAAACGTAGTAACTTTTTTAATCCAAAAAGGAACTACAGTGATTCACTAATTTTTGGGGTTGAGATCCAAAGCACTTGAATGTTCCTTAACACAGTAAATTATAACTTGTACACTCCTCTGAGAAGACTGAAATGGTACTGAGTTAGGAACAAAGTTTGTAAAGTCTAACCATTGCCAGGCTTCGGAGAAACATAAAAGGAGCTGGCACCCCTGAACCAACATGGACTGCACATGCTTTTGTATAAAAATACCCACAGAAGGATCAGATGTGAGAGAACAGTCAACAGAATGAAAAGGTGTAAGCATCCCTCCAGCAGGTATATTTGCATAGTAAGTGCATATAGGAAAACATACTTGGGGGAAGAGCTGGGCACAGAGGCATCAGAGTGCAGTACACATACATGTGTGTACACACATGTAACCCAGGTGCTGATGATACTAGTACCTGTTTGTTTAAAAAAGTTTCAAAAAGTAAAAGCTTCCATTGTCTCACACCTCCCAATCACACTTCCCAGAAATGTGTTTTAAGAGGAAACATATGCCTTTCTTAGAACTTCTTCTCCATGTGTAGGTAAACATGAATATGTACTATATGGGCCTGTCTTGTTTTTATAAAAAATAGGCCAATTCAGGACAAACAGTACAACAGCTTGTCTTTTTTAATTAATTGATGAATACATTTACCCTCAAACACACAGATCTTACTGTGTTGTATAAGTTTTACTTAATTTTCAATTTGAAACAATGTCATACTTATAAAATAAGTTTGAGTGCAGAAAATTCCTCTATAGCCTTAGCCTTTTCCAAATATTGCTATCTTACTTATGTTATTATCACAGTACAATTATCACAGAACTCAGAAACAGAGGCATAAGTCTTTAATCCCAGTACTCAGGAGGCAGGGGAAGGCGGATCTCTGTGAGTTTGAGACCAGTATGGTCTACAGAGCAAGTTCTAGGACAGCCAGAGCTATTACACTGAGAAGTCCTTTCTCATAAAACCAAGCCAAAATAAATAATATAAATTTATGTAGAAATTAGTTCTAGTGGCTAATTAAGAATCTTCATTTAAATTCACCAATAATGACTTTTCTAAGTACAGAAACTGACCTAAGTCACAAACTGTATTTAACTGAGTCTCCTAGTCTTTCTTTCTTTCTTTCTTTCTTTCTTTCTTTCTTTCTTTCTTTCTTTCTTTCCTTGTTTGTTTGTTTGTTTGTTTGTTTGTTTGTTTCAGGCAGTGGGTTGTTTGTTGTTTTGTCTTTTTATTGTTTAGTTTGGAGAAAGTGTTACACAAGGTCACCTTGGCTAATCTACATAGCCCAGGTTGATATTGAACTTATGAACTCATGGCAATCTCCCTGCCTTGACCTTGCAAGTGCTGGGATTTTGGGCATGTGTCATCATGCTTGGCTTCTTAGTTACTCTTCTGTGTGGGGGAGGAGTACGTACATGTGTTTGTAGGAATGTGGTGTGTATGCATGTGGAGATGACACACCAAACTTGGTCTTCATACACAAGGTGCCTCCCTCCTTTTGTTTGAGATAGGGTCTCTCATTGGCTTGTACATTCTCCAGGTAATCTAGGCCAGCTGGAAAATTCCAGAAGTGTACTCGTCTCCAGCTCCCATCCTGCCATCACTAGGACTGTGGACACTTGTCACCATGCCCGACTTTTCACGTGGGTTCTAGGGATAGAACTCAAGTCCTCATGCATATGAGAAAAGCATGTTACTGTCTGAGGCATTCCCAACCTCCTTAGCCTCTTTACCATGAAACTGCAACCATTCTTTGTCTTCAGAAGAGTGGCTTCACAGAACGTCTCTCAGTTTAGGTTTGTCTCATAATCATCTCTTACTTAGTTCAGGGAAGGTAAGGATATCACAGAAGTCATGGCTGATTCCAAGGCTGGGGCAGGCAGAGCATACTGCAAGCTTGGACCAAAATATAAGAAAGAGCTCAAAACACTGGTGAAATATCAAAACAGGCTACAGAAGCCAACTTTAAGGACATAGTCATGACCAAATTTAGGAAAATCTGGGTAACAATGCAGTTTTATTCATGGATTGTTATGATGTGGCAAGAATCGAAAATACCATAAGCCAATAAATAAGTGGTATTTTTAAAGAAGTTCTGCCTTGCAGTAGACTTCTAACTAGCAAATGCAGAAGTCATAACTAGAGGAGGAAAGTCAGTGGCAAACAGCACAGTAATAACTGACTCACAAGAATTCTCAATGACACTAAAATTAGTTCAGGGGAAATGTGATGAGAAGTAAGAGACCTACATGGTTCTCAAGTGCCTCCCAACAAGATATCTAAAGTCAGAAGAATAGACATTTTACAGAAGAGAAACCTGACATGTCCCACTTATCCAAGCAACCAGAACAGACATACAACCCCTGTGCCTCCTGCACTGATACACTGAGGAAGACATGGCATCATTTGCTCTATAGCAACTGTTGGTCACTTGGTACTGGCCAGTTAAGCTGTCCTCAAGGTTCTACTATGTTGTAGAATTAAAAAAAAAGAAAATCGATGAAAATGTCCATCACCATATCCAGAGAATATACTTCTAGAAGTGGGACTAGGAGCCAAAGTCTGCACACACTCTAACCTTGGAGAAGTCACACCAACCTTCTATTACAGAGGTGGGTCCACTCAATCTCCAAACCTTGCCAATAGCATGTGGGAGTTCTTACATCCCTGACTCACAATATACTCTGACCAGAAGACTTCAAGCTAGAACAAGAAAGCCAGATAGGCATTGTGAAAAGCAGACAGGAACAAGGGACAGAGCAGGAACCAGGTGATCTGGAAGCATCCTGGGTTTCTGGACATGGAGAGACTGTCTCAGTGTTAACACCATGAAGCTGCAGGCAACAGCAAGCAAAGAAAGGTGCAGAAGAGAACAAGACTGAAATGTCATTGGATGATATTTCTTTTCTTTTTTCTCTTTCTTCTTCTTCTTCTTCTTCTTCTTCTTCTTCTTCTTCTTCTTCTTCTTCTTCTTCTTCTTCTTCTTCTTCTTTTTTTAAATTTTGTTTTTGTTGTTGTGGTGGTGGTTGTTGTTGACCTTGAACTCACAGAAATCTGCCTGCTTCTACCTCTGACTCCTGAGTGCTGGGATTAAAGGCATGTTCCACCACCACCCAGATGTTGGGTGCTATTTCTAAGGTTGGCTATTTGGGGATGACTCAAGAGCTTGAACTTGAACGGAGCCTCAGCGGGCATCATTTTAATCCTCCAATCACAGCTCCTTCCTAAAGACAATGAACAGTTTTTGTGCTCCCTGACACTTTAAGTACATTTCACAATTGTGAGACAGGTAGAGCCATCTTTATAGGTAGCAACAATAGAATTGAGTAGGGAGGGAGGCAAAATGGCTCACGAGGTAACGTGCTTGCTGTGCAGGCCTCATGACCTGAGTTCAGTTCCCCAGAGCCATGGGAAGGGGGAGGCAAAAACTGACTTGAACAACTTGTACCCTAGCTACTACAGCTATGATGCTGTGGCATTTGTAAAGAGGGACAGACAGACAGACAGAAACACACACACACACACACACACACACACACACACACCAATAATAATAATAATAACAACAACAATAATAAAAAAAATATATTTTAAAAACCATTAAAGGGGGAGAAGTGTCTTGGTCAAGACTGTACTGCTAGAAAAGAAAGTGCTTTCCTAGCTAGAAGAATACTGCAGAATTAATGCAGAGAGCAGTCCTCAGTCCAGCCCAGGCCTCTCCCTTTGGGTAGGACTGTTATCATACTAAAGGCATACAGGCCTTCCCTCTGCAAAAACTGGTGACACAGGTACCATTGCCAGCTCTACTTTGCAAATGAAAAACTTGGAATTTTGCTCAAAGCCGCTACCAATATGGTCTGAGCTTAAGAGGCAGTCTGTTTGTGTGACTTCAGGCCCAGGCTCCTGAGGGCTCTGCTCTGTGCCAATAAATTCCTTGTTTAATGCCTGAGCAATAAGCAGACGGGGCTGACAAAAGAGAGAGAGCTCCTGCTTGTCGCACCTTGAGACAAACAAAGCTGGGGAAGGTGAAGAGGGGCTGTCACTACCACAAAGGCATATAGTCCACCTAGTACATTTACAGTGCTCACCACCTACTGCAGACAATGCTGCTACATACAGAGATCTACTGTAGACAAGACCTTCTATACACATAGACCTGCTATACCTAAAGACCGACTATGTATATAGACCTAGTGCACAGAAACCTACTATGTATACACACCTACTGCACACAGAGAATACTAAAGACATAAACCTACTGCAGACTAGACCTGCCTGCTACACATCCAGGTCCAGTTTAAAAATTAGTCTTGGGGTTGGAGAGATGGCTCAGTGGTTGAAAACACTAACTGTTCTTGCAGAAGACTTAAGTTTGATTCCTTAAGTATGGAAGTCCATAACTGCCTCTAACCAAGATTCAGGAGATCCTGTGTCTCTTCTGGCCTCTGTGGGCACCAGACATTCACATGGTAAACCTATGTACATGCAGGCAAAACATCCATGCACGTAATATCAGAATAACTAAAACCCAAGCATTTGAAGTCTGACAATTTACCTTAAATCACACCTTCTGGTGGCAGCCTACATGAAAAGACATTGAAAAAGGATACTTGCTTTTTACCTGCATGCCTTCGTGCTCACTGGTAAGTTCATCTATCCTGCAGCTCAGGCATTCCTTCTGATATTAGAGACTGTCTTCGGGATTCCAGCATATACTGAAGACCAGCTGAGATATAAAACTGGTCTACCAAACAACTATTGGGTTCTTGGACTTTCAGTAGGAGACAACTGTTGTTGGACTGTGGGACCACAGCCTACAAGCCATTCTAATGAATCCCCTCTTAATACATATTCATCCTATTAGTTCTGTTCTTTAGAGAACCTTGACTAATACAACCTCCATGAGACTGTTAGAGAAGAGATATCCATAGAAGTTAGGAAGAGGACATGAGGTTGCATTGACAGAGATTTGATCTCATAAGATAAGTGTCCCTATAAGAAGAGACATTGCATAGGGCTAGTGACATGGTTTTCTGGAGGAAGGGGCTTGAAGGCTAGCCTGAGGACCTGAATTCCATCCCAGGTACCCCCATGGTGGCAGGAAAGAACTAAGTCCCACAAGTTGTGTTATGACCATCAGATATGCTCCCATACACATTCACATACATGTATGCATGTAAAACAAACGGATATTTCTTTTTTAAAGGAGAGTGAGAAACACCTGAGCCCTTGTCCTCTCTATGAACACACAAGAAAACAGACATCCATAAGCTAAGAAGACACCCTGGCCAGAAGCTGAACTGCTAGTACCTTGTCTTTGTACTTCTCAGTATCCATAACTCTGAGAAAATTTCATGCTCACACCATCTGGGACAGGAATTTTGTCATGACAATGAGCAGAGACCAAGATAGGGCTTCTCCATAAACCAAACTAGGGCCCAGATCACTTTCTGCTTGGAGTTTTCCTCTTCACTCACAGAACCAAAACTATGCAGGAATCTGCTTTTAATTATACATATGTGTGGTTGTTTAAATAAGAATGGCCCTCACAGGCTCATAAATTTGAATGCTTAGTCATCAGGGAATGAAACTATTTGAGAAAGATTAGAACAATTGGGAGGGCTTATTGGAGGAAGTGCATCCTTAGGGGTAGACTCTGAGGTTTCATAAGCCCATGCCAGACCCAGACTGTCTCTCTTTCTGCTACCTGCAGATCAGGATGTAGAATGCTTCCCTACTTCCCCAGCATCAAGTCTATTTGCATGCTGCCATGCTCCCCATCATAAGGATAGTAGACTAACCCCTGAAAGCAAGCCCCCAGTTAAATGCTTTGTTTTATTAGAATGCCTTGGTCACAGCATCTCTTTGCAGCAATGGAACAGTTACTAAGTTGATTGTCGATATAAAACCATGCCAGGTGGCCAGGTGGTGGTGGCACACACCTTTAATCCCAGCATTCGTGAGGCAGAGCCAGGTAGATCTCTGTGAGTTTGAGGCCAGCCTGGGCTACCACATGAGTTTCAGGAAAGGCACAAAGCTACACAGAGAAACCCTGTCTCGAAAAACCAAAAAAAAAAAAAAGATACTTTATTTAAAAAATAAACAAAATAGAGCTTGTTTTCTTTTTTTTCTCCCAAAGGGAAGTGCTGAGGCAAGGTGTCCGATAGCCTAGGTTAGCCTTAAACTCACCATGTAATTGAGGATAGCCTTGAACCCCTGATCTTTCTGTTCCTATATCCCAAGTGTTGGGGGTGACCAGTGTGTACCATTCCCAGTTAATATTTTCTTCTCACACCCTGTTGTATCTGCAGTACTTACAAATGTTACTTGGAAATGGATCTTGGCAGACAGGATCAAAATAAGAAGTGGTATTTGAGATACGGGTGGCAAGTTGATCCATATAAGAAGAGAGGCATAGATGTCGGAGAGTAGGCCATGTGGGAACATCTAGAGAAACATGCCTGCAAGCTGAGGAATGCCTAGGGTTTCCAGCAGCCATTGGAAGCCCACAGAAAAAGGACAGGCTCTTCCCATGGATTGTAAGGACATTTCCACACCAGACTTGTTGCTTCAACAGCTATGGGAATGCATCCCATAGGACTGGAGCAATCTAGCTTGTTTCAGGTTGTTAAGTACCACTAGAAAACTAACATACACCCTGTGCTGACTAGTTTTATGTCAACTTGACACCAATTAGAGTCATTTGGGAAGAGAGAATCTCAACTGAGAAAATGCTTCTAGCAGATTGGAAAAGGTTGTTGTACTTTTTTTTTTTTTTTGGTTGATGACTGATATGGCAGGGCCCAGGTCACTGTGAGCAGTGCCAACCTTGGAAATCAGGCTGCATACGCCATGAGGAGCAAGCCAGTAAATAAGCAGCACTCCTCCATGGCCTCTGCATCGGTTCCTGCCTCCAGCTTCCTGCCCTGACTTCTCTGGATAATGGCTACAAAGCTGTAAGCAGAAATAAACCATTTCCTCCCCCAGTTACTTTTGGTCATGGTGTTATCACAGCAACAACAACAACAACAAAACCTCACTAAGGTACACCCTCAGTGAATCTTCACACTCCAATGGATAAGAAAGACTGAGGATATAAAGCTATGTAGGAAAAATTTAAGACATGGACAAAG
The DNA here is from genome assembly GCF_903995425.1 of Onychomys torridus. Classification (NCBI taxonomy): domain Eukaryota; kingdom Metazoa; phylum Chordata; class Mammalia; order Rodentia; family Cricetidae; genus Onychomys; species Onychomys torridus. Next base: position 28,079,847 of record NC_050458.1, on the reverse strand, counting down.
GCAAGTTTTGCATCCAACTAGTCATCAATTAAACCATGCTGAAGAAGAGGTGTGGGTTATAACATGAACTGTAGTAAGTAAAATTATTTCAGCTTTAGAGGGACAAGAAATTTTGTTGGCATGCCTGATTAGGAAGGAGAGTGCACTCAAAGGATATTTCAAAGGAGGGCACTATGGGCTGAGTGTTTATGTCCTCATAAAATTCATATGTTGACCCCTAACCTCCAAGGTGATGGCACTTGGAGATGGGGCCTTTGGGAGGTGATAAAGTTACGAGAGTGGAACCTCATGACCACAGTCAGTGTCCTTAGAAAAACACACCAGAGAGCAGCCTCACCCCACCCACCAGGTGAGAACTAGAAGACGAGCTGGCAAGGAGCCAAAAAGCGGGCCCTGGCCCCACACTAATGCTGTGAGCACACAATCTGGGATATTCAGTCTCCAGAACCATGAGAAATCACCTTGGTTGTTCAGCAGCCACACAGCTGACCGCACTTCATTATAGCAGGCCAAATGCACCGAGACAGGACCAATGGGGAAAAGAGGAAGAAGAACCCAGCAAACCCTTCCTGCTCCATAAATATTGGAAAGTGAACAGGGAACAGGAAGTTCTTGTGTCTGATGGGGGACTTGTGTAGGTTGAAGGGGTCACAGGAAGTGGATCAGTCAGCCTGTTGGGGGCCCTTCAGCAACAGGAGCGCCTCAGCACAGAGGAAACTCCCTCAAGAAGCACCTGCCCTACTCTTCTCCCCAAGCCGGGCTCATTTCCCCGTCAGCACTGCCCTTGGTCTATTTTGACAAATGCTATTTCCACCCTATACCCTCCTGTACCCCTGCAAATACAAGGAGCCCTGAAGACCCATCATTGCAGCGGAAAACCCAGAGCCTTGTCACCACATGCAGAAGGGCTATGAAAATGGGAGCCATCTGTGAGCCCCACCCCCCACAGCCTGTGGGCTGGAACATAATAGGCTGAAGCCTCCGGGGAAACAGGGCTTCCTGGCACGGGCTGCAGAGGGAGTGGGTGTTGCAGGGGAAGTGGGGAATGCACAGAGTTGTGGGGGCTATAGGTCAGTGATGAGGGTAGCCATACTCTGAGTCTCCAAAGGACCAACTAGAATATGGATTCCAGCTCAAGTGACTAAAGGAAATGAGAGACTGGAGCTACAGGTACCTGTCAGGGATCATCAAGGATGATTCACAGGACAAGAATTGAACATGGGAGAGGGTAAGAAGGGAAATGTCGGGGTAGGGGGAGGAACAGTAAGTACTAAGGCAAATGCACCTCCTCAGGCTGGGAGGCAGAGCAATAGGACCAGAACTGAGGAGGAGCCCAGGACCCTTCTGGGGCATTGTGTCTAAAGGAGCGGGATGAAGCTTGATGGAAGTGTGGGACACAGAGGCCTTGAGGACAAGAAGCATCTGTTACTGAGAGAGTGCTGCCAGGGTAAAATGAATGCTACAACATGACATTGTAATGGACTAGGCAAACAGGAGCTCCCAATCTACTTTTGGATTACCTTCTCTGGCCGCTTGGCTGACGGTCCTCCAGAGCCACAGTTATTTATTTCCACCGAGCTGCTGTAAGGAACATCCACAGGTACAACCACCAAAACATTCCTGAATAAGTCCTCAGGCCTGGGCAACATAAGGATGCCTATGATGAGAGCTTTGATGAGGTGACGCATATAAAGTGATTGGGGCGTCAAAAATAACACAGCTGAGCTAGTCTTACTATTACAGCAAGCAATCTCCCTAGTATTGTCTTCATCGCCATCAATAGTGACTAACTAGTACCACAGATTCCTTTACCAGCACTGCTACCACAGCATGGAGAGCACTTCAGGAGAGGATCCAGTGCTGTGCTGTGCTGTGGGGCTCCTGATGTCTGGTATGCCTCCAGAGAAGGGGCTGAGTGACTGATGCAACACACACACATTTGAAGGAATGATCAAAGCCCTAAATGAATTCCAATCACATGGAGAACACACATTGAAAGTGAGGTGTCCCATGGGTCACAAGGGGGCATGACTAGAGCCAAAGCTCCCCTTCTCTAGTCCCCACAGTCTAATGCTGTGAACATATCAATGCTGATTAAATACCTACCTGACATCTAAGTGAAGACGAGGCAAATGTCATCACTCAACAGGGATTCCGTGTTGGGTAAACCCCAAAGCAGGGACAGAGCCAGATAATGACAATAATAGCTCATGATGAATCAACTTGGTCTCCTTGCTGCAAAACCTGGGTTGCAAAGGGGTGCCTTTGTGTCCACAGCAGTCTAAGTGTCCTCAGCCTGTGGCCTGAGATGGATGTCAGCCGGTTGACCCAGATGCTTGGATACAGAGTGTCAATTTGGCTGGGCCAGGAGATATGAGGAGAACTGGTTAAGAGCATTTCTAAGAAGGGTTGTTGTTGGTGTTTCCAGATGAGGAGTGAAGGATATGAGAACCATAAGTGGCTTGCACCAGTGTGGGTGGGCATCATCCATCCCACTGAGGTGAACTCAGAACTCAACAGTGACCAGAAAGCTGAATGAGGAGACAGGTAGAGTGAGCTGAACTATATCTCTCCCTGGGTGCAGACAATCTATAACTCTGACCCTCCATGCATATGACCAGCTTCCCTAGTCTCCAGATACACATAGCAGACCATCAAAACTTCACAGCCTCCATGACATGAGTCAATGCTTTGAGAAGAAAAAATTCTTCTCTATGTAGACATAGATACAGATACATGTCTATCTTCACTGTCCACTGGTTCTACTTCTCCAGAGTCCTGACTGATACACCTGGCAGTTTCATGACAGGGATAACAGCTCAACCATTGTTAGCACCTCAACCTGCTACAGCACGGGACCTTTTACAGGAAGGGTGAGAAGGACAAGGAGGGAAATAGGACATCCTGCCACCATCACAAAAGGTATTAACAGACAATAAGGGCTGAGGCTATGCTCTCAAGGTAAATCAAACAAGTCCCAAACCCAGATCTATATAATCAGATCCCTTCCCCAAAACACACTGTAGAGAAAAAAAGCTGTTCATCTTCAGAAGAAACCAACCTGGGAGAAGGGGGAAAGAGGAGGCAGAAAAGAAGGTCAGGAGAAGTGAGGGGACAGGAAGCAATGTCACACACAGCTAGAGAGGAGGGCAGTGGACAGGCAGGGCATCAGGTAGGTCCCAGCAGGTTTGAGGGCTAGTTTTGGAAACCCAGTGTTCTCAAGTGAAAGCTACAGCTAGCAGCATGATTTCAGGGATATTCAGGAGTCATGCAATATCCCTCAGACTCCATCCTCTTCATCAGGAAAATGCCAGCCATGCTCTTGCGAATTCCCTAGGCACGGGAACAGCAACTCTTCCTCCAGTACAGCAGGCACTCTGCACAGTGGCATGCTGCGGCATCTCAGTAAATACAGAGCAATAAAAAGTAAAGACTTATGCAATAAAAGAAAACAGGATGGAAAAAAAAAAAAAAAACTTTATGAACTGTGAAGTCCTAAGCAGATGGCAAGGCTTGTTCTGCCTCTGGAAGCAGGCAGGATAGCCCTTGTTTGGGAAAGGGAGACTGTGCTATAATCTTCACATTGAAGGCCAAAGTCAGCATTCTGAAATTCAGTCAACCCAAGCGTTCCCAAGCTTGTCCTTTGAGCCTGTGCTAATGCCAAAGCGCCAGGTTACTGACAGAAGACCTAGAACCTTCCACTAAATATGTATCATCCTGGGAGAAGAGCTGATGGCCACAACAAATGAGCCTGCTTCTTCAAGGCAGATCAGAGCTTGCTGATACAGTAATAGGCCCTGCAAATTCCACAGCCAGGCCTTAACTTTGGTTATAATTCCTGTCTTAGTTATAGCTGGGATGCATGTTCCTCTGTATGGCCAGCTGCTAGACTGATACTCACAAATGCTTCTGTCTTTGGGGAAGGACCAGCTGCTGTTCCCCCCTTTACAGAATCTATAGTGATGGGCATCTCTGAGGAAAGCACGTGACTGGGCATCATCAGGGATAGACGTCATCAGAAGAGATCAAATTAGGCACATTTTTCCCCCTAGATGTACAAATCCCTCCTCTTCATTTGCCCTCCTGATTTGACATTCATTGAACTCTGCCTTTAATACTAAAAATACACTCTAGGTCAAATGCAATGCACCAAAACCTCAATATGAAACCACAAGAAATAGCAATAGACAAATGGGCCGATACTGGGGGTGGCTTGAAAAGACGTTGCTGTCAAGGGTAGAGTGCAAGTGGGCCAGGAGTTCTTTTTACTACTGCAAACACTGAATAAAGGAAACAACCTTTCCACATGTACCGTGTGGCTAATGAGTACTGTTGGCTCATGTCTACAGGCAGGATGGCAGAAACCCACAGATGTCCTGTCACCAGAGCCAAAGGAGGCCAGTAAGGGCAGAGTAGGCAAAGAATTAAGAACAGTGGACAGTGAAAGAGAAGCAGGAGTGGGAGTTAAGAGGCAAAGGCAAAAAGGCAAGGAGAGGACCAGCAAGTAAGTTGTCTGTGTCTTTTGTCTATTTTCCATAAAACGCTTTATTTAGTTCTAACAGTTCATTAATAAAAAGGAATTCATTTTAGCTCATGGTTCTAGATGATAGAAAGTACAAGACCAGATAACTACATCTAGTCAGCATCTACAGAGTGTCTTAGGGTAGGAAGGTGTATTGGCTGGTTTTGTGCATCAATGGGACACAAGCTAGAGTCATCAGAGGAAGGCGTCTCAGCTGAGGAACGGCCTCCATGAGATCCAGCTGTAAGGCGTTTTCTCATTTAGTGATCAGTGGGGGAGGGCCCAGCCCATGGTGGGTGGTGCCATTCCTGGGCAGGTGGTCCTGGTGGTTCTATAAGAAGGTGGATTGAGCAAGTAAACGAGTAAGCAGCACTCCTCTATGGCCTCTGCGTCAGCTCCTTTTTCCAGGTTCCTGCCATGTTTGAGTTCCTGTCCCGACTTCCTTCAGTGATAAGCAGCAATGCTGAAGTGCAAGCCAAATAAACCCTTTCCTCTCTAACTTGCTTTTTGGCCATGGTGTTCTGTCACAGCAATAGAAACCCTAACTAAGACAGAAGGGAAGTGTTTGTATCTACAAGAAGAAAAGAGGAGAGGGGTGAGTCGAGAGCCATAATAGCTAACCTGCAAGAACCTGAGAGCTGAGGAGCTGCCGCTTGCTGCCATGACAGTGAAAAAAGGAGCATCACCTGCTTCCTATGAACAGAGGAGAACCCTGGCCAGTCTGTGCGCTGCTAAAAGGGGAGGAGCTGGAAGTTTTCCTGTGATCCCCCCGGGTTCTACAGCTGCTCAGACCCAAGTAAATACACAGAGGCTTATATCAATTATGAACTAGATGGCCTGTGACTCAAGCTTCTTGCTAGCTAGCTCTTATATCTTAAATTAACCCATTTCTATTAATCTATGAGTTGCCACATGGCCGTGGCTTACTGATATTTTTACATCTTGCTTCTCCTGCCAGCGGCTTGCAGAGTCTCCTTCTTCTCCTTTCTCCTCCCCCTATCTCTCTTGGATTTTCCTGCCTGGCTCCATCCTGCCTTGCCATAGGCCAGTGCAGCTTTATTTATCAGCCAATCAGAGCAACCCATATTCACAGCATGCAGAAAGCTATCCCGCAGCACACCCTACCCGCTGTCATTGATAAAGTGTAAGTCATTAATCAAGAAAAATCCCTCCTCTGTTTCTGAGGCAATCCCTCTGGCATATCATGTGGCTCACTAAGATTGGTCCCTCTTCCTTTCCATTCAACATCCACAGCACCTGAGTTGGAAGAAACTCATGCAATACATAGTTCTACCAAATAACACTCTAGGCTCAGCAAGACTCCATGGAGCACAGACAACTAGAATGGAAAACCTAGGTTTTCAGAAAGCTTTAGGTCTTCCCCTCACCAGGGTAGCCACAGACTTAGTGTGACTCCAACACATGATGGAGGTAGAGGAGAAAACACAGAATGTGCTAGGCAAAATGAGAGATTTCACAGTCTGGGGTGTCCCAAATGTGTTCTACCTCACTGCAGGACCCTTTTCCACTTTCTGGTCCTCTCTTAGGGCAAATCAACACTGATTCTCCTATGAAACGATGGGTTCTCCTGGTAGGAGCAGGGAGCACATGCTAGGCACTATGGTCAAGCAAATGGAAGAAATGCTGAGAAAGAGAACCAGATATGGATGATTGGGAAGTCAGTCTCCCAAGTGCTTTGAATTGCCACAGAAAGACCCGTAAAGAACACAAAATATACCCTAAATCCCACAACAGAGACTGTCCATTCTGAAAATTAAATTTTGTTTCCATGAGGCTCAGAAAGAGGCCATCCCTTACATACCTCAATTTTCCAAATCGCCAAATACTCCAGCTTTATTTGATGATTCTCAAATCCTTCTGGAATGCTTAACAGGTATGCTAGAATCTGCAAGAAGAGGGAAGAGATGTATTAATATCAATGTTGAGCAGAATTGGAAAGGAGATGTTTCATTCATTAAAAAAAAAACTAAAAATAAAAACTAAGGGCTGGTAAAATGGGTCAGTGGTAAAGTCACTTGTTGCCAAGCCAGACAACTTGAGTGCAATCATACAACCCACATTGTTGAACGAGAAAGCTAACTCTGAGTTATCCTCTGACCTCCATGCACACACACACACACACACACACACACACACACACACAATAGGTTGGTTGATTAAGTAAAGAAAGAAAGGAAAGGGAAAGCTAGGCCAGCTATGATAGAAAGAGCCTGCAATCTTACTCTCAGGAGACAAAGTTAGAAGGTCTTCTTTGTGTTCGAAGCTAGCCTGGGCCACATATTGTAGCCAGCCGGTGCCACATAGCAAGACTCAGTCTGAAAAAATAAGAAAACGAGAAGCAGAGGAGAAAAAGGCATTTTATTGACCAATTCTTTTTTTTTTTTTTTTTTAGAGCATATATAAGTGTGGGCATACATGTGTGGAAATCAGAAGACCCCATGACGGAATCAGTTCTCTCTTTCCACCATGTAGTTCAAATTCAGGCCATTAGGCTTAGTAGCATATGTCTTTACCCAGTGAGCCATTTTGTAGAACCCCTTAGAAAACAATGTCATTATCTGTGAACAATTCTTAGGTGCCAAGCCTGTGGTAGGCTTTTTCCCCACTATTTTGATCTCTTTGTGCTCCTAAGTCACATAGGCAACAAGGCCACAGCTGGTGGTTGGTCTTACTGATTGCCATGTCAATCATGTTCCCCTCCCTTCTGGCATTTTCATCCATCTGACTGCAAGAATTCTAGGCACTGAGATATAAGAAACATTCATTCATTCATTCATTCCGATAACAGCCTTGTGTCCAGCGCCCAGCCCATTATGTACACAATGGAGTGGTGTGGGCCACAGAAGCTGCATCAGATGTACTCACTCAAAGCGTTAGCAAAGCACTCATCTAGCATCATGGGATTTGCAGACCTCCTGAATTATGCAGGAAACAAAAAAGAATAGCCTCTACTGCTGCACACATAAATAGGTATTGCTCTCATTGTTAATAAAAAGCTGATTGGCTGATAGCTGGGCAGGAAGAGGTTGGACAGGCCAGCCTGAGATAGAGAGATTGCTGGGATGAAGAGGGGCAGAGTCAAAGGAATCACCAGCAGACAGATGCAGGGAGACTCGAGATGAGCATGCAGTACTGAGAAAAAATACCAAGCCACATGGTAGATAAGAAGTATGGATTAATTTAAATGTAAAAGTTAGCAAGTAGCCGGGCGGTGGTGGCGCATGCCTGTAATCCCAGCAGGCGGCAGAGGCAGGTGGATCTCTGTGAGTTCGAGGCCAGCCTGGTCTACAAAGCTACAGAGGAACCCTGTCTCGAAAACACACACACACACACACACACACACACACACACACACACACACACACACAAAGTTAGCAAGTAACAAGCCTGAGTGTTGGCCAAGCATTTCATTAAGTCCCAGTGTTGGTTATTTGGGAAATGGCTGCCAGGACAGGAAAATTCTGCCTACACTCTACAGAGAATCTTATACTCAATGATCATTGAAACAGCTACAGGAGGTGGCCAGGAGAGATGGTGTAGTGTGGAGAACGAGACATGGAAGTGTTAGGCCCTATGAGCCAAGGGAGAACTTTATTAGCTACCTGCAAAGCCCCAAATAGGCCCTGGTGTCTGTCCTGGTGGACTCAGACATGCCTTTTCCTACCCTTCCAGGGGTAGTGACACTGCAGTGTGGTACCCAGGGAAAGTAACATTACACGATTCCATGTGCTTTGGGGGACTCCTTCCCTATAACTCTCCCATCCCTGCAAACCTCTCAGGACATCGGCAGTCAGGACTCTAATGACATAGGACTTAGTAGGCACTGACTCAGCATAAAAGACACTGGAAAGTTCCATGGGGAATTTGCCCTTAGCCTAGGAGCAGCTGGCCAACTGTCCTTGCTGCAGAGCTGGGAGCAGAGGGCACCGTTTGTAGCTTGTATTCCTCCTGATGAATTCCCCTTCTCTCTTCCAGAGACACCTTACCCGTAATTTGCTTCTCGGAGGCCCTCTGGGTGTCAGATTCTTCCCTTGAGTGTGCTAGTACCATAACCCTACAAGGCTGAGTGAGTTCCCACCTCCCCGACAGTGGTGGTTTAATTCCGCCAGTGCTCAGAGTTCAGTTCCCAGCAGACCGAGGTGGATTCCCCTCCCCAGAAAGTCCAGCTGACTAGGGGGTGGACTCAGAAAGATGCCCTCTTGTCCCCAGCACCTCTGCACTCAGCAAGCAGCCACCCACGCATCACGGGCATTTATACCAGGAAAGTACTTTCAGCCTTATAGTCACACTGCAATCACTTTGTGACCCTAAAAGGCCAGGAGCACAGCTTCCTGGATGTTGGTGGGCTCTTATCAGACCATGCTGGGGACAGCCTACCACTACCGCTTTGCAAGTCCTTCTCAGGAACCTCAGCAAGAACTTGAGCGCTTGGAGCCTCTCTGTCTTGTGTCCAAGGAGTGTTCTTGGCGTAAAACAAGAGTCTTAGCTGAATTCAAAGCACTTAGACATGTCTGGTATTAGTGATGCTTCCTATGCATACATTTGAGATTTCATTTCTTAGTCGATCCCTAACAGGATGAGAACACCAAAGGTCTTCCCCCTTCTTATGGTACAACAGTTACCCAGGGAGGAGAATCAGTGTGTGGCTTAAGGCAACACACAGGCCTCATTTGCTCGGGTCGGGGGAGGGGGATGATGACACACAGCAGTATGCGATGGCAGGATCAAATGAGGCCATTCAACACCAAACAATAAATAGGTACGGCTGAGTTGCTGGTTTTGAAGTTGGTTCTGTCTCCTTGGTAATAGGGGAGGGAGAAGAACACGAAAATAACATAGCATACTAGCTCCTGCTGAAAAAAAGCAAGGACCTCTTCCCAAGGCAGCCAAACTGATGAGCGTTTTGAATCAATGTTTTTAAGCACACACAAGGAGCGATGACCTGTAAAAATTAAGGAACTAAAAGTTTCTAAGTTTCTCCCAGGAGCTTCATGCAGAGTGTGGGGAAAAGCATGGGGTCCTAGGGACTCAGAGCCTCAAGACACAAAGTAGAAAAGTCTCAATCTCCCCTTAATATACAGAATCTACAGAGTCACACATTCCTACAGAGATGAGCTAAGGAGAAGAATATGCACACAGGGTGACAGGATTCCTTTGTCCACTTTGAGGGGACCTGCTCAGAAATCCCCCAGAGGATGGTGGGGAGAGAGCCAGCATGCAGCAGGCACTGTTGCTCACTTTCTCATCATATCCCCACCAACATTGTCCCCAAGAATAGGACATTAGCTTGCTCCCTGACATCTGACATGGCCAAGTAAGCCATGGGTCTGCTAAAGTCCTTTTGGCATTGTAAAAGGTCAACTGCTTGGACCCAAAGTCTGTGTTGTACTTTCTGTGAATAGGCAGAAAGAAGGCTCAGTATCTGTGACAGACAGATCCAGGCCACCAAAGACCCTCAAGAGTTAAGAAGCAGAGGGCTGACCGGGTGCTTACTCTTTAGGCCGTCTGCTCTGGGATCTGCAGCAGAATTCTCAGTATGTGCCAGGTCCCTCGTCCTTTACTCCTCCTAAGCCTAAAGATTACCAAGCAGTCTTCTTTGTAACAAAAGATGAGGTACACAAGGGCTAAGCAACTTGAACAAAGATGAGTAGCACCTGGGTAAGGCAGGAGTCCATGGTAAGGCAGGAGACATGGACACAATCCATCACATCAGGCACCAATTCTACTCTCACCAATTAGGCTTCATCATCTGGGGCAGCTGGCTGTTCACTTAGATTGCAAGGCCAACTGGCTGCACAGATGCTTGCCAGCACCAGCTAGACATGGGTACCAGATCTTACACACTTGGCAGGAAATAGTGAGCCAGTTAGAAAATAAGTGACCATGGGTGGATTTCTGACCAGGAATCCATCCAAACACCATCGACCACTGCAAACAATGTGGTACACTGGAGCACCTGTAGTAGCTGAGGGAAGCTAATAACTAGCCACTCACTCAAGAGGTTCCTGAGCACAGGCATAATATTGGAATGTATTTGCTCTCCCCAAAGAAGGTCCTCCTGAAAAAGATCAAATACAGATACTGATGGATGGTTCCAGGAGAGTTAGCCAATGCTGGCTGTCACTCATTTCTTTCTACTGTCTAATAAGCAGATTTCTTAGAGAATGGGGTTAATTCTCACAAACATAAGTGAGTATTTGTTATCCAGGTGCTGAGTTGTTAGAAGCAAGGCTAGCCCTACTTCCCTATCTTCTGAATGCACCTGCTTCACCTTCCAACTTTTGTTCTATTATAATTGCTCAACCATGAACTTCCCAAAGCCCAGAAACACAAGCCTAAGCAAACATCTTTCCTTGATAAATTACTAAACCTCAAGTATTCTGAGACTTAGATACTTACTGAAAAGGGACTTGAAAAAGAAAATGGACCAAGATGTTTGCTATTTTAAATACAAAAGAGAAAAAAGGAAATTAATACATTACTGTGTGAACCAGCATTGAGCATGAAGCAGTGATCAATCCCATACAGCATTGGGCTTCTTCCCTGGCCCACAGCTGTCAATCATTGCACATCTTCCTGTTTTCAGAAGACAGGTGGTCTAAATTTTACAGAACTGTCCAACCCTTGTTATTGCAATAGGATGCTGTCATCTACCAAAGTGATGGACTGCATTAACAGCTATCCTGAGACCCAAATGGCCTATAGGCCACAAGGGGGACATACCTGGTTCCAAAGGACTAAACTAGTATCCTGGATAATACCTAAGGGTGTTAACAATTTGATCACTGAGAGGTCAGTTCATATGTCCCTGACACCTCAGTACAGTCGGTAAAGCCATCAAGGAAAATTGCCTTTAAGAAACTCAATTTAGGCTTTGCTCAGTGCTTTACCCCACATGGGAACCTAAAGAGAATGGCAGTGACTGTTATATTTCCACTTTAGAGCTCCAGAAGCCAAGGTCCAGAAAGGCTCAGGAACAGCACCTCAGGCTTATGTAGCTTCTAGAAACTGGGATCTGAACGACAGGATACCCCCAAAAGGGTCAGTGAGGATTGCCATAGTCCTATGTAAAAAGGATATTTGATACAAGACCTCTGGTTTCCAAGACAATCTCCCTGATGAGGCATTGTGGGTCAGCACAATATGTGTGAAGGATGAAGGAGATAACAGGTGTAAACATGCTTGTAAGATAGTTTCTCACTAAGAAACTAAGGATGTGGTTGAGGTGTAGGAGGAAGAAGGCTTCTGGAAGGTCTACGGTGCCGGAAGATTTCCCTGAGCCATAAGAACCATGTAATCTCATAGTCGTCCACCTCAAACTTTCCTTTTCATACCTACACTTGCATTCACCTTTCCTTTATAAGCACCTTCCTACCATAAGGGTGTCAAATGATGAGGTCACCACCCAAAGTAGTTTCATTTCTCCAACCTCAAAACCTCCCTTCCTGCCAGTATACTTAGGGCTTGTCACCCAGAACATCAAAGCCATTGCTTTTCCGATCACCTGGGTGACTTGTGCAGATAAAAACAACCCACCCTGCACTAGACATCAGCTACTTCCTGCTATGTCTGGGCAAAAGCAAGAGCTGGAAAGTGGGGCATAATGTACCCACAGACACTTCCCAAAGAATCACAGGTCCTGCACCTCTTCAAACACTTCCCACCAGGGCTCTTGCAAAGGAAGGCAGTTGGACCAGGTTATTTCTGTGTCTCTTTCAGATGTAAACTTCAATGATCTCATATTCACTGTGTAGAATGATCATATTCAGTAGGTAGAGACCTACTGAACTGTAATGACAGCTCATTTACATACAGGAAAAGTAAGTCAAGCAGTTGCACACAGCCTGGGCTGTAGTTTTTGGTGACTCACAGAAGAAAAGTGTGTAGATTATTTCCATTCTGCTCCATCCTCCAATTACTCAAGTGATGGAAAGTCACAGAGCCAATGGGACCCCTGGGGAAGTTCCAGGCTACTGGGAATTCAAACAACAGTTAATGTAAGTTTAGCAGGGAGTTTCCCATGGTGCACAGGTGCACCATCAGGTGGGCTGTGATGGAGATTCCCACCCCTGAGAGACCTCACATACCCATTTACACCTCATCTCAAGAAACTGTCCTTTAGAAAGCCAAGCAAACACTAAGTCCAGTGTTGGCCCAGAGCATATCATCTAGGAAGTCACATCTCTGGACTAAAGGCTGACTTTTCCAGGAAGCCAATGTTTTAGTATGTGCATAAGTCCCAGGTCATTAGAGACCCACATGGTCAATCTTTGTTCCCCCAGCACCCAATTCAGAAAATAACATGAACAAAACTTTCCTCATGTGATTACATGATGACGGCATGGACAGATTATTAATTGTAATCATGCACTAGTTGGACAAGGAGTCACATCTGAACCTGCTATAGCATAAATGACTGGCCATGATTATTCGAAGATTGGTGCATGATGCGTAGGGGTCATCTGGCAATGTAATGCTTACAATTTAATGGTGACGGTAACAACTAAACTACTCGTGTAAAATTTCCTGGAGGAGGCAACTGTGATTTACATGGTTTGAAAGAAGGGGAAGAATAGAAGAAGATGTACATGGCATTTGCATTAGTAAACCAGGCCCTCATTTTGCTATTCAATGAACCAAAACACTGGCTTCATGTGACAGTCCAAAAAATGCAAAGTGTGGAAGCATTCTAGATGCATAGTCTCCTTGACTAAGAATGTGAACTATAATGCTCCTGTGGCCCATGTGGACAGTTCACAGAAGCCAAACAGCAGATCACTCTGCTTTGGAGACTTGATCCTATGGTGACAAGGAAACTATCAAGCCTCTAGAAAGAAGGTAATGACAAAGTCACCCCTTGAGCTGTGCACAGTTGCTTTGGATGCCTTGGCTTCCATGGTCCTGAAGCAGACAGCCTTCATCAGGAGAAGATAGTTTGGTAGGAGCTGAACCAGCCTTGGGAAAATCTAGACCCTGGCTTCAAATTCCCTGCTGAAAAGGCATGGAGCAACAGGGACACCCTCAGTTAAGACCCCAAGCCCTCTGAGTGACCTCCTTTTTGAGGATGACACTTGGAGAAATGTGAACTACTGGGAAAGGGAGATGGAGAGAAGCTTAAGGTTTGTACAAACAAACATGGGGGAAGACAGTGAGAAAAGGGTTGATGTTTGTTTGAGGCAATTATGAAACAAGTGATGTCACGGAGCTAAAAAGTACAGGGTATTCCAGGATACACTGCTACCTTTGGCATATTATTGTATGTCCCTGCACTGGGAGTACCTCAACAGCCAACTGTTGGGGCCATTAGAGGTGGCAGGCAGGGATGACGGCTCAAAGAACCAAAGTCCAGGGCAAACTTTGATGTCAGTATTAGGTAGTAGGTGATACATATCGCAGGGAGGCAGTGCAGCTTAGACTTTAAGCAGAGTCCTCATTGCTTCCTTCCTGTGTGACATCAGATACACCGAGCAGAGTGCACCTCTCTGAGCCTGGGGCTTTTTGGGGACATGGGGCAAGGAGTCAGGCGCCTTAAATCATTTGTAGGGACTGAACACAGAGTAATCACCTTACACATAATGCAGTAAGTGGATGCCAGTGTCATTAAGATCCCAGGTCAGACCAGGCATTGGGAAGCATTCGGGAAGCAGAGGCACAAGGATCTCTGTGAATTCGAGGCCAGCCTGGTCTACAGAGTGAGTTCCAGGACAGTCAAGACTACACAGAGAAACCCTGTCTTGAAAGAAAAAAAAGAGAAAGAAAGAAAGAAAGAAAGAGAGAGAGAGGGAGGGAGGGAGGGAGGGAGGGAGGGAGGAAGAAAAGAAAGGAAGAAAGAAAGGAAGAGACAGACAGATAGAAAGGAAAAGAAAAGAACCTAGGTCACAGGCCTCTCCTGCTGCACTTTCCAAGCACATGCCACAAAACCCTAAGGGTTCACACACTCTCTTGGAGGCTTTCCTGGAGATTCAAGGCATATGAAGCAAGTGAAGGGCAGCATCTCACTGGAACCAAAGCATCCTTTACTTAGCAGGTGAGTCAATGTAGATAAGGCCTACATTTGTATCAGAGGTCTGGTGGCTTTAAGAAAGCATGACCTTCAAATGGCCATCCTCCACTTCACTAAAGACTCAAGGAAGCTAGGATATCATCAACTCTCACTCAACGGGGAAAATGAAGCTGGAGCCACAGGTCAGCTGCATAGGCCAAGACCTAAGCCCTAGAGAAAAGGCTCACACTCCAGGCAAGCGGGATTCAGCAACTCAAAGAAAGTCCTTTAACCTTCATCCCTAAAGCCTGTTGAACAGAGCAAATAGGATGTCAAGTGGAGGGTCTAATCCACAGCAGAGGGAGAGCAAACCCCCACGTAATACTTTCCTAAGAACAGAATCTCCCAGACTCACATACCAGGGCTGTGCTGCGCTGCCAGTGGAATCCAGCCCAGGGTCTCTGCAGGGTTAACGTGTCTAAGATGGAGAATGAGGCACTAAGCAACACAGATAAGAACCTACTGGCAGGTTTTGTTTTCTTTCCAAAGCCACTTATGTATTTTAACCTGTACCCCACAAATAGCCTCCTCTAAGTAGTTTCATGACACCCCAATACACACAGACACACACAAGGGGTGCGGGAGGAGTGAGGAAGGAAAGAGAAAAAAAGAATGAAAATGAGTTCTAGAAAATGCAAATGCTCTCAAGTGACCCTGGGTCAACCATCAACCTATGAATTGGCCCAGGAAAGGAAAAAGCCAGGCGTGCCTCTCACCAAAGAAGAGATCAGTCCTAGAGAAATCAATCACTGGGGCCACTCAGCCTCCAGTTTGGAGTTCACCACGTGATCACTGGTTTTAAAGAAGAAGCTGGAAGTGTCTGTATAAGGCAGATTTGGGTGTGCATGCACTACTAATAATGTCCTGTGTTCACAGCAGGACCTATTCTATGGAGTGATCCCTAAGTCCCTCTTGATTTTCACGTGTCTTTTCAATCACAATCAGTCAAAAAAAAAATCAGCAATTTCACACAAAGGTTGGTTCACTCACTTGAAATCAAGGCCGCACTGCTATTGGCTAATCTTGAAGGAATAAATACATATGGAATATAAAATATACCTCCGGTGAAAAGCATACAAAATGCGAGTGGGGTAGAGGAGGGAAGATCAGGAGCTCAAGATTAGTCTTGGGTACAGTTAATACTGACCTGGACTACCCAAGACCCTCCCTCAAACCAAGAAAAGAAAAGGCATAAACGCTGAAGCCCAGGGGCGATCCAAGAAAGAGCACTCAAGAGGAAGCACGCCATAGATAGGAATTGTGTTGCTCTGATGGGCTGGCAGAATCAGCACCAGAGGCAAACTCTGCAAATCTCAGCTGAAATTCCAGCTCCTCTCTCATCCAGTCAGGTGAATATGGGCTTTGCTACCCACCCAGGCACGCTCCAACTTTCCCTTGGGGCAAAGTCTAGAAATGCTACCCCTGGCTTCTTCCAACTAGTGTGGCCCTTCCCTCTGCAAAAGTGACTCCAGCTACAGAGATGAGGGAGCTCCAGGTTGCCTCAGGGCAGAGAGCAGAGACAAGGAGCTGAAGAAGCCTCAAGCCCACAGGATGTTGTGGGTGAGGCAGTGAGAGAAGAAAAAAAAAAAAAAATCAAAGAAAGCTGTCTAGAAAGGCAAACAACTGTTCAAATAAAACAAAATAGTCTTAACAGGAAGACATGGGACACACACACACTCTCTCCCAAGGTAAGAAACCCAAAAATAGTTGAGGAGATGTATCTCACACATTTTCTGCAGAAAAGTCCTGTCTTGCTCATCAGATGAAGCTGGGAGTGGGAGAGAGCAAGAGAACCAAGCACTGTGTTGAAAGTGAGAGACCAAGGGCTAGTTCATGCACAACTTTCAACAGGTAAGGAGTAGGCTGCTTTGGCCCTAGCCTTCAAGCTCTGAAGACAGTCAAAAGATGAGGATGTTTCACAAAGGCTCAGTGTTGAAGTTCACTCACTTGAAGGCGAGGCTGCATTGTCATTGGCTCATCTTGAAGGAATTCACATGGAAAATAATGAACTTGCTTCTGGAAGTAGCCAGTGTCAGCATTCCCAAAGAGAGTTGGTAAACAAGCAGATGGGGGTGGGAGGGGTGGTGGGGAAGAGAATACCTCCTCTCTAGACAAAAATACATATGAATTAAAAAGAGACCATTTTGCACCTATTAAACTACATTTTTAAAAAAAGCTAATAATAGTCAGTGTTGATGGGTGGTAAAACTGGCACGTCCGCCTATTAACAGAGGCAGTGTAAACAGCCCTATTTGAAAGTAATTTGGCAATATGGGTCAAGAGTCATAAAACTGTGGCCTTTGACTCAATAAGGCTTCTGCTGAGAATGTGTCCAAATGATTTCCAAGAAGAGAAAAGTTACATGCGAAGATATGCACAGTCCCCTGGGGCCTAAGAGCAAATCGACGCCCCTTGATTGTCAACTGATTTTAAATGTATCTATCAGTGAAACCAACCCCATCACACTGAGAGAAATGATTATTTATAAAGTGCTTTAATATGAATAAGGATCACTTAAGATATAAACATTATCAGATGAAAAACACACTACAAACAATGCTCTACCTCTGTACCCATACACAATTCTTAATTGTG
This sequence comes from Onychomys torridus, assembly GCF_903995425.1. NCBI lineage: Eukaryota > Metazoa > Chordata > Mammalia > Rodentia > Cricetidae > Onychomys > Onychomys torridus. The sequence goes on along the minus strand of NC_050458.1, from coordinate 28,062,667 downwards.
GATGGAATATAGTGGATAGCTGAAATAATCCAATTAGCCCAGAGGGGTGGCTATTGATTTCCTTTTCTCATCATTTTCTTCCTCTGGAGTGTGATGCCGTTGCAACACTGTTGGCTCAATAAATAATAGCAAAGATAACTATGATGGCAGTGACAATACTCACTGCTGAAAGCTCAATAACAATGAAGAGATGAGCTAGGGAGTTGGCTGTGGTTACGACCATGTGTTGCTCTTGCAGAGGACCTGGGTTTGATTTTCAGCACTCACATTCACAACCACCTATAACTCCATTCCTGGGGGATCTGATGGCCTCTTCTAACCTAAACAAGCACCAGGCACACATGTGGTACACAGACATATATAGAGGCAAAACACTCATGCAATAAAATAAGAAATAATTTTTAAAAATACATGAAGACAATGTGAGACTCAATCTCAGAGCCCTGGAAACAATTCAGAATATGTGGAATGGACCAATTCAGAAAGCATCAAAAGAAAGAGATCTTGCTGGGCATGGTGGTACAAACCCCAGGGAGGCCAAAACTGGGGCATCTTAAGGAGTTCCCGCACTGGCCAGTCTAACATAACTAATGAGCTCCAGGGGAATGAGAGATCCTGCCTCAGAGGAAGTGATGGCATTCCTGAAGATGGCACTCTAGGTTGTCCGCTAGCCTCCACAGAGACATAGATGCAGGAGAGAAAGCAGGATGTGGGTGAGATTGGAGTCATGTATGGACCATGGCTGCCTACTGAGTCCAGCAATGCTCAGTGGATCTAACAATCTCTGATTGCCTCAGCGTTGAGAGGTCCAGGCTTCTCCTTCCTTCCCACAGTGTTCAGATAGGAGTAGGAAAAGCCAGACCCGTGTGTGATCAAATGTTAACCGATTCTCACAAATGTTCACAGGAAATCGTGCAGAGAGGTCTTGCCATGATTTCTAGACTGAGCTGTGCAAAGCTAAGCCTTTGTCAGAAAGGCAACTCAGACCAGCCTCTGCCGGGGTGCTTCAGGGCATAGAGAATTTTGGTTTCCTGTAAGTTGGGTCTCAGGTGGGATTCCAGCTCACACTAGAACCCCAGCAGACTGCTGACTGCACAAAATACAGGCAGAGACAACCAAACCAGGGGTGGCACTTGGCCACCTTAACCTAACTCTAGTCCTACCTCTCAGCCGGCCAGTTCTGTGCCTCGGGGCATATTCAGTCCATCTCATAAACCTCCACTGTTTTCCTGTCCATAAATGGGGACCGTCTGGAACCTTTCCTCTAGGAAGGTGGAGGGGGTAAACATAGAGCCCAGCAATTCTGGAGCCTTCTTCCTCTTTGGTAGTTTCCCCCACTGCTCTCATGGCTTAGGTCTCCTGGAGGGGTTGATTTTTCTCTCAGATTTTTCCAGATCAAGTACATATAACATATAGCGAGGGCATGTACAGCAAGGGTAGACACACAGGCAAGTGTCCCACCCTTCTGACATCAATGTCACCTTGGGGCCTCAAAGGCATCAATGTCTAGGCCTTCCTCGCTTAAAGGTATCTGATTTTCAGGCTGGTACCCTGATTAACACTTTAAAGCTGATTAAACTGTGTGGAGCTGGGTTGGGCAGCTCCAACTCGTACAAAACAACGGTGCCTTCTCTCCAAACCTCCAAGGGCCAAGAGAGCAGGAGGCAGGAGTCCTCCTTAATTTGTTTAGGCCACAGTTCAATAGCTGCTTTTGGAATGAGGCAGAGGCCTGTGCGTAATTGGCAAATGACAAGGGGTTCCCTGACTACTGCTTGCCGGTTCAGTCCAGTGACTTCTTCCAAAGTGGCAAAGCCGGCCAGCGGAAGTAACTTACCAACAAAGGGCAAAGGAAGCACCTGACCAGTGCTGGGGGGTGACAAAGATGGAACTTGGCCCCATGGTGCAGCTTCCAGGTCTGGCTGGAGCTATGGCAGTGCTGGGGGTGCTGCAGCAGCAGCTGCTGAGGAACCCACAGCAGTCAACCTGCCTCTCCCTGTTCCACGCAACAGGACAACTGCTCTGAGGAGGGCTTTGGAACAGGTGAGCAGAGGCTTGCTATCCCATCTCTACCCTTCTCACCTGCCGGGAATTTCCTTTGTCAAGACTGTCACAGAACCACACTGCTGCTTCCCCTTTCCTTTTCTGTCTCTAGGGACTCCGTGGCAAATGCCCCTGAGCCTGTTTCTTGTCAATCTGGCAATATGTCAAGAATGTTTCCTGTACATGACCCACTGCCATGCCTGTATCTCTCGTGGTGTTATGGGTGCTAGGCTTACCCCACTTTTCAGATGAAGAAACTGAAGAACAGAAAGTGGGGTTCCCTGTCCAAGGTCACATGGAAGGCTAGCATGGGTTCCAGAACCTGGGCTCTTGTATTCAACCCCGAAGGACTCTATCTCTTTTTCTGGAGTCTTCCTTCCAGTCATAAAGTTCTATTGGGATCCTGCTTGATGCCAGATGTAATGGTTCATATTAATTGCTGATATACCAGGATCTAGACTCTCCTAGGAGCCAACCCTCCAGAATGTCTGTGAGAGAGTTTCTAGACTGGGCTAAGTGATGGTGGAAGACCTGCCCTAAATATGAGCAGAACCAGGCCATGGGGCAGGATTCTGGACTAAATGAAAAGGAAAAAGCAAGTAGAGGACCCGTATTCGTCATTCTCTGGTTCTGAATTGCAAATACAAATGTGACCAGCTACCTTGTGGTCCTGCTATCATGCTTTGTCACCACGGTGAGCCAGAATAAACCATTCCTTTCTCACTTTGCTTTTGTTAGGTATACTGTCACAGTAATAAAAGACACAAAAAAAAAATTTTTTTAAGTAACTTATATGCCAGGCCAGGCAGAGGCTTCAGATACTCCATGGAAAGAGACATGTTGCATGCTCTCAAAACCTTAGCTCTCATCCAGCAATCCCCGAACAATGCTGTCCTCTGGGAAACCTATCCAAGCAGAGTGGGCCTGGACTGCTACCTGCTGAGGCTGGGTCTGGCTGGGGCAGTGGTGCAGAAATGCAAGGTAAACTTAGCCTGTGGGATCAAGGAGACCTTGTATGAGTGGCAGCTGCTCTCTCACCTGAATAGCTCTGGTCTCGCTGGCCCAGTCTGAAAATCAAGGCAATAATAATAAACGAGAAATGGCCTGCAAAATACTTGATGCTTTGCAAAGAAGAGCTCAGCCTCGGTGTCAGAACTGCAGTTAACAGCAGGGCTGGCCAGTTTTCCTTAAAGGGACAGAAAGGCTTCTGTCCCTATAGGGCACAAGCTCTCTACCATGACGGGCATCTGCCCTTGAAGCAACAAGTCAACATAGACAAAATACAGAAGAATGGGCATGGTTATGTTTTAATAAAACTATAAAACAGGAGGCCTGCTAGTGTGCTGACCACTGTGCTTTGGTGGTGACAAGATGGATCATATCAAATGGCAGCCAAGAAACTGCTCTTTGCTTTTTCTTTTGACCCCTTCTAGAACACTTGGACCCGAAAGTACAGATAACTTCCCTTTTTTGGGGTGAGGGTGGGGGGTTGGGCTGGAAAAAGGCAGACTTTTCCTGGCTAATTTTTGAAAAGGCAGCTTTATGGCCTTGGGGCACTTGGGAACTACCATGAGCATACCTCCTATCTTCACAGATGAAGCTGGTGTTGAAAGGAATCAGAGAACTTGAAATCCTGTTTCCATCTTTAGAGCAGGAGAGGTACTGCCATTATGCTGCCCTTTACTTAGGAGATACCTACATCTAAGCTTGGAATTATGGGGTAAACTCTTCCCAGAGTACCCATGCAGGTGTCTGAGATTCTTCAATAGGAGCAGACTTTGTGGTTCTGTCTGGAGTGCACACAGTGAAGCTCACATCCTCCTTGGGGCTGACCTTTGTGCCCAGTACTGGGACTGAGATCAGGATCTGGGGGACTCAGTGGTCCAGTGTCTAGTGTTTGTAAGCCTAATCCCAAGATCCGGTCCTCATCCACCCTACTTTAAGTCCACAAGGAGCTAAACTTTGGTCTCCAGTCTGCAACCTGAATCATGGACGGGTTTCCTTCTATGAGAGGCCTCAGGTCTGGCTTTCTATTCAGGAGGACCCTTCCCTGTTTCTGCCTGTGTGTTTGCCATCAGCAGGAGAACAGTCTTTCCTATAAAAACATTCTACCTTCAGCTAACCCAACATGCATGCCCCACCAGTCCCCAGGAACAAGCACAATTTACCTTAAAGATTTTCCAGGCCTCTCACCCTTCCAGGAAGCGCTTCTAGAGCCTGCTGGGGATTTCATTTCTGGGTCAGGGACAAAGGGGTACGCTTGAATTCTCAGAGGCCACCTAAGTCAGTGAGTGGCCCAGCCTCTGGGATGAAGGCAATGATGTCTTTGTGGAAGTATTCTCTGTGTCAAGGCTTTCCAATTCACCCATTTATGTCCCAGGCTATGTCCTCCCCATAGCTCCCCCACCCCTAACCCCTTGTATGTGTGTGTTTCTTCAGGGCTGGGAATGAAACTTCAATACTGTCTCCATAATGCAGAGACTCAGGTTTGTAAAAATCACTCTCATCCTCCTCTGCCTTTATGTAAATTCCTTTTTACTCTCTACTCTCAGCCAAAATTTAAATGACCCCACAAGAGCCTGGTTTCATCTCACTGTTTCCTGCCTTCCTTCTACCTCTCTCTCAGAATCTCAAGTCCAACTGTGGGCTCCTCTGTGAGCTTCCCTGTCCCCAGAACCTCTTGGCCACAATGGCCTGATTACCCATCTAAGCTCTCTGCAAGCAGGAGACTGAGAATTTTCTCTGGGAAAGAGTGTGGTAACTGTTTCTGTGCTCCCAGAATGCAGCACAGTGCTTGGCTTTAGTATGTGTTCCATGTCCTCAATGTGCAACCCCACATTCAGGAGTGCTCCAGTTACTGCAAATAGTGACACTCTCAATGGAACTTTCCAGCGGTGACCCATGCCTCAGTTTCTGCATCTGCAAAGTGGAGAAGACTCCAGAAGTGGGCTGACAGGAAGGAAGTACCTAAAGCCGGTCCTGCAGAGGCCCTCCTAGATAAGTGTTCTTTCTATCTTTGGCCTGATGATCTGGCTATCTGGGGACATCCATCCAGAAGGCTCCCTGGTGACAGGCTCTGCCACAGAGATGCTATCTACCACCAACGGAACTTCAAAGACATCTTTATCGGCAGGACCCACCTCAAGGAAGGTGGATTCCTAAGAAACTTCTCCTGGTAAGCCTTTTATTCTGGGCCGACCAGGCACACCCGACTGGCCTTATCTGTTGTGTCCCTAAGCTGTTGTCTTTCCAGGAAGGGTGTCTCCTATCTATAGCCCTCCAGGAGGCAGAAGACCAGAAGGGCCAAAGAAGCCTGGCCTCCAAGGCTAGAGCCTGGGCTACCACTCTTCAGCTGATGCCCTGGGACAAATAAGGCCACCTTTTACGGAATCAGGATCCTCCAACTTGTAAATTGCAGTAATTAGGGTCGAGATGGACAGGAGAGAAGGCACCAGAATGTCTGCCTATAATGATTCCTTGTAGCAAAAAGGTGGAGAGCTGTGAAGCAGGAAAGAATGGGGAAGGTTTCCAGGAAGCACATTATTCTGCAAACGGCAAGCTGCAGAATACAGGAGAGCCTTCTAAGAACTACTCGTGCACGTGGGGGAGGATAGGAGCCAGGAGAAGTGCACAAGAGGCAAGCATGAGGACAGTGTGGTGAGATCCATTTCTTGCCTGAAAATCAGCTCAGTGGAGGTCTTCTCCGGGAGCTGAGCATGGGGCTGCCAGGGCTTGACGCAGTAACCCAAGTGCTAACAAAGGCCCTTGCCTTCCTGCCGTTTCCATACAAGTGGCAAGCAGCTTAACAGACATGTGTCTGTTAAGAGTTTAGATGGCACTTCCTGACTCCTTCCTGATTCCTTCCCTGGGGGCTCTGAAAGGCCAAGGGCTTCGCCACTGTGCCCCTTCACTGCCACAGGCCCAGCCTACAGCTGAAGTTCAGGAGTGTCTTTATATATAAACACCCACTTCATGCATGAACAGGCTGGAAATATCTGGAGGGAAACATTCAGGGGATCATACACAGAATCACCAATTACCATGGATGGCTGTGCTCTGGTTATGTATATCTCCTCCATTTCCCTCCTCCTTCAGAGCCCAGAGAGACACCCAGGCCTAGGCTCTCTCATTTCACCTGTCCCTCCCAATCTTCAGCCTTGAAAGCTTATGTGACAAAGGGCATACCATGAGAATGCTGGCCATAGGGGTTGGGGATTTAGCTCAGCAGTACAGCACTTGCCTGGCGAGCGCAAGGTCCTGGGTTCGGTCCTCAGCTCTAGGGGGAAAAAAGAGAGAGAGAGAGAGAAAGAGAGAGAGAGAGAGAGAGAGAGAGAACACGGGCCACATGCTACATTCCGATCTCTGCAGCATTACACAAGTTAGGCAGCCTCAGATTATTCACTGATGCCCTCAAAGTGCCTGTTTCCATAGTACCCAACTCTGAGTGAGTTATGAGGATGGCATAAGGTGTTTAAATCTGAGCTTGGCTCCATGGTACCCACACCTGCTAGCCAATCAGTGTTCCCACCAGGGAAACTACAGACACATGACTACGAAGACACATGTCCATCACCCCAAAAGTCCAAGTAAACTTTGCACGTTGCACCTGGGGGTCCTAAGTCCTTTGGTCTTCCTGGGTCTGTATCTTACTTTCCTATGCCAAGTCTCAGGCTTGCCCATGTGTAAAATATTTCTTACAACAGCTGCCTTCACCAAAAGCCTGGATCAGATAAAACAGAAAGCAGGAAGCTTTCTATGGTTGGTACAAAAGGTGCTAAATGATTATATTTAGATGAACTACAGCCCCCATGACCCTCAGGTCAGTCAGCCATCATGCCACTCCTTGTTCCTGTCGGGTCCTTTACATGCATGTGCTCCCATACACTCCCAGCCACTCTGGTTTACATGTGCTCTACTCCTGTTTGGAACACTGGGCTTTGAGCAGCCAGCTGGAATTTTGGTGCCAGGAAATTAGGCACCCAGGCCAAGGCCTAAGAACGCATCTGTCCTTAGGGGGCACAAACTGCCCCCTGGCCCGAGGTTTCAGCTGGAGGAAACAAGGAACACAAGAGCCCCCAGGGATTACTCCACAACCCCCTTTCCTGGAAGTCCCTGCGGAGCAGCCTGTGTGAGTGCACCTGTGTGTGCAAACTTCCAGTCACCTCGGCCAAGGCACACAAGTCAGGGCATACTCTCCCTCACCTGCAGGAGTGATTCATAGGCTATGTGACCCTAGATCCATCCCCGCCCCCAAAGTCATAATCTGTTTACCTATAGAATAGATGTATGGAAGCCCTGGAGTGTAGAAGATATGTCTGAAACCTAAGAGAGAGAAGGGGTTCATATCACAAGTGGTATCTGCTTGCTGTTCCCTCCTTCCTACATTCCCTCCTCCCCGGAGGAAAAGGTAGATTCTGCCAAGTTGTACAAATAACTCATTTGACATCTCTGAACCTAAGAGAATGTTATAACAGCTAATGAAGAAAATAGACAGCGGTCAAAATTTCTTTGGAGAGTATTAAAACACCATGAAACTTGACCAGTGATTCTACCTGACGTCTATAGAGAAGAATGAAGGTGATGATGGTGATGATGGTGATGATGATGATGATGATGGTGATGATGGTGGTGATGATGATGATGATGGTGATGATGGTGATGATGGTGATGATGGTGATGATGGTGATGATGATGATGGTGATGATGATGATGGTGATGATGGTGGTGATGGTGATGATGGTGATGATGGTGGTGATGGTGATGATGGTGATGATGATGGTGATGATGGTGATGATGATGATGATGATGATGGTGATGATGATGGTGATGATGGTGGTGATGGTGATGATGGTGATGATGATGGTGATGATGGTGATGATGGTGATGATGGTGATGATGATGATGATGGTGATGATGGTGATGGTGATGGTGATGATGGTGATGATGGTGATGATGGTGATGGTGATGATGGTGATGATGGTGATGGTGATGGTGATGATGGTGATGATGATGGTGATGATGATGGTGATGATGGTGATGATGGTGATGGTGATGATGATGACGATGGTGATGGTGATGATGGTGATGGTGATGATGATGATGATGATGGTGATGATGGTGATGATGGTGATGATGGTGATGATGATGGTGATGATGATGGTGATGATGGTGATGATGGTGATGATGGTGATGATGATGATGGTGATGATGGTGGTGATGGTGATGATGATGATGGTGATGATGGTGGTGATGGTGGTGATGGTGATGATGGTGATGATGATGATGGTGATGATGGTGATGATGGTGATGATGGTGATGATACAATGACAGTGTTTACTCTAACAGTGGGGTCTATGAGATGTCTGTTCTTTTAAAAATCCAACAGAACTAAGGTTCTGCAGACATTTGGGCTCTAGCTCCATTGTGTGGCAGACCTGTTTTCATCTTTTGCAGAAGTTTTGTTACCAGATGACCTGCAGAGTAGCGTCTTCTCTTTTTGACAGAGAACACACGAGGTGGTGGTGGAGTCCTCACTATGCCACAACGCCTTCTCTGACCGTCACAGCAATGGAAGCAAAGTAGCTAGGTCTATGTAGAGCAAATATAGCATAGCCCAGTGTTACTACTGGGCTGGTCTAGACATGGGTTTTGACGGTATCGAATAAGGGTGGGGAGCAGATCCCCATTGCCATAGCCATATATCTATAGCCCTGACAAGCACAGCTTAGGACCCTCCTTCAGGGGTTGGAAGAGTGGCAAGGGCAGGTCTCAACCTGAAGCTGCTGTGTAAAGACAGGGCTTCCAGTTTGGGTGTAGATGGATACCTTTTTTCCATTTCTGTAATGTGCTGTGGTCATAAAGAAGATCAGTCACCCAGACTAGCTCTAACAGAATAGGGTATAATACAGTGAGTAAATGCACAGCCTAAGTAATGGCTTCAAATTCATCTCTTGTATAAAATATCTAGGTCGCTGGTACAAGGTGCTTGGTGTCCTTGAACTAAGTGTGACACCTGCCAAATGGAAATAATGCCGGTGAAGACTATGGAGAACCACACCGGAGTTTTAGAAGCTCATGAGCTTAGTAACTTGTAGCCCTGACCTAATAGCCTATTGCTGTTTGTGGATTCTGTTTATATCATTTGCAATGGAAATGAAATGAAAACAAAGCCGGAGATCCTGGCTTTAACCTCTGATGTTGCCTAAGTGTCATTGTTGACCGGGGGCACCACAACCTAGCACCAGAGGCCTGGCTACGGCAGTATGGATCTAAGCTCTCCCAGTGCTAGGCCCAAGGTGGCAGTAGGGTTTCTCCTCTTGGCCTGCCTATACATGGCACTTCTCACTGTCCCCATGCTGTCTTTCTCATGTTCAAGCATCTCTCGTGTCTCTGTGTGTCCCACCGACAAGAACACTGGTCAGAATGGATGGGCCTATCCCAATGATTTCACTTCGCCTTGAAGACCTCTTTAAAAACACTAACTCCAAATCCAGACTCATGTGTTCAAAAGCACCATACAGTTCAGCGAGGACGCAGAGCACCGTGTCACCTCACTAAACTCTGAGAGCATCATCAATTCCCACACAATTTGTTCCAGCCATTCTGAATGTGGAACAGGAGAGCTGGAGAGCTGCCCCCAGGGTGGCAGCAGAGAACAGATGAGGTAACACATATAAAGTCCCAGTCAGAATTCAAATGCCATAGGAGACTCCCCCAGGAAGAAGCCACACAGTGGCCAGAAACAGAAGCCCAGTCACTGCTGCTACGTGAAGAAATTGGTGTGCTCATCAGGGGTCTGCCCCTACCCCTTGGGTGGGCATTGTGGTACCTAACTGTGATACTGATATTCCTGTACCTGAAGCAGGAGGATCAAGTCCAGCCTGGCTAAGCAGCAAGACTCAGACTCAAAAACCAAACAGTATGAGAAACTGAGAGGGACACATGACCAGCATTAGGGCTCTGGTGCTGTTTGGTTACTTGTGTGAGGTGGTAGGTCACTCCCCACCTGGAGAAGTGTGAAAAACACACCATAGAATGGGCTAGATACTCAGGTATGACAGTACACACCTTTGACCCCAGCACTTGGGAGGCAGAGATAGGAGGATTTCTAAGTTTGAGGCCAGGCTGGTCTATATAAAACACTCCAAGACAGTCAAAACTATATAAAGAGATCCTGCTGAAAGGAAGGAAGGAAGGAGGAAAGAAAGAAAGGAAGGAAGGGAGGGAGGAAGGGAGAGAGGGAGGGAGGGAGGGAGGGAGGGAGGGAGGGAGGGAGGGAAAGAGGAAGAAGAACAGGTAGATTGTGAGTGAAGCCTGAGCCAGCACCACATACTGTTTCAGCAAAATCTTGGGGTACTTCAAATCTGGACATTGCCAGACTCCTCTCACCCCCAGGAAAGATTCTTTATTCGAAAGCCCACGTGGAAGGCTGAGAGCAATAGAAGGTTAGTGAGACGCTACAGGGCAGGTCTTCAGGTCCTCGCCAAGAAATGGTGAATACCATTTTCTGTTTTGTTTTCATGCTGCAAGCATCAGTGGTCTTGCTGCCAGCCCCTAAGATGATTCAAGACCATTATTAGTTCAGGCTTTGCATTTTCCCCCGCAGTCCTACAGGCAACCTGCTTGACAAGCCTTGCCTGTTTCTATATGCATCTCCAACTGCCAGAATTCTACAGGAAAGTAAGAGATGTGGCCAGGTGCTTTTGACCCTTCTAGCCAAAGTATAAATCTCACTCTATCCACAGAAGAGAGAGGACATCCAGAAGCCCATGGAGAAATGACTCTACCACAGAAAGTTTATTAGTTAAGCAAGCAATTATCTATTTTTGAGAAAGGGTCTCACTACATAGCTGGTCTAGACTCTATATGTAGACCAAGCTGGCTTCAAATTCATAGAGGTCCACCTGCCCCTGCCCTCTGAGTGCTTGGATTAAAGTTGTGTGCCTGAAATGTTGTTTTTATGGGCGGAGGGGGAGTGTTGTTTTATTTTTCTCCAAGGTAGACAAAGGGATGGTCGAAGCCCCTAAACTTGGGAGCTTTAGGTTTTAGTCCCAGCTCTACAGTTGTGAGTTTGAACTTCAACTTCCTTATTGGAAAAGGGAGGAGAGAGTTTGGGAGAAGTGTGGGCTGGGCTGCTGTCACCGCAGAGCTCCCGCACTAGCCCGGTTTCCGGAACCGTGGTTGACCCACAGGAACAGCTCGGTAAGCGGCAGCTGTTCTTCTCGGTTCTTCCATTCATCTCCCAGGCAGCTATAGACAGGGCTAGGTTTTTGAAAGTGTACTCAGAAGGTTCGGGACTGGGTCCTGCTCACAAGTTCGCTTGTTCATCCACTCCATGCCAACAGTGCAGTGGAGGTTTTCATGCCCAAGAAGGACCACTCTGTGATGTGGTGGCCTCCCACTATGTCTGTGCATATGGGCTGTCAAGATTTAAACACACACACACACACACACACACACACACACACACACACACACACACACATAGAAGTGACCTGGTTGAAGTTTTTTGCATTAAAAAATAAATAGATAGATAGATAGATAGATAGATAGATAGATAGATAGATAAATGACATGTCTTAAAGTCTACTGAAGGCCAATTTTCAGGCAGGCCTTTCCTTCCCTCATTGAGGAAATGCAGATATGCTGCTCTGCTCACTGAAAAGAATAATCTAGAAAATGCAAGTGTGATTACTAGAAGGCATGACCTGGAGGCAAATACAACTGACTGCTCACAGCCATGTGACCTCTCTGGGTTCCTCAGCCTGAGCTTCAGTGACCTATCTGCCATCAGAAGTGAGACAATGGACTCCGCACAGAGTAAGGCTCTCTGGTGTGTCAGCTCACTCTGAGACAGAACATTTAAAATAATTAAGCACTTCATTCCCATTCCCCCACCCCCCACCCCCCCCCCCGCTCCCGAAAGGCAGCTTTTCAAAATGCAAAGGAAGCATCAGACTGAAATGCTGAAGGAAACCAGGGACCGGAAAGGGAGAAGAAGGCAGTTTTTAGCCGGGTGATCATTTTGATGAGTAAGCAATAAGGAAATACAGCATGGGAGCTCCAGGAACTCAGAAGGCCTTTAACAGACATGATCTCACTGCGATCTTTTTATTAGCTTCTAAGACAGGTTAACAGGTTCCTGCCTCTCTGCTGAGACAGGGAAACTGCAGGCTTGTGGCCTCCCTGGACATACTGAGCTTGTCTGAGCTGCTTACACAGCACACACTACAATCTGTTTCTTTATCTGGGATTCCCTCCCAAGCCAGGCATCACAGGTGGAAATGCTTTTTCTATGAACCTTGTTTTTTTTTTTTTTTTAAAGAAAAAAAAATTACATTTGCTACAGCGACACTAAATGAATCCTGGGTTTTTTTTTGTTTTGGTTTTCTAAGGAACAGATCAGAATAAAGAGGAAGGGACACTTAGGGGTCCACCGTGGAATTACCTGCCAGACTTAGGGGTCCACTGTGGAATTACCTGCTTGTCCAATTGTTTCTAGGATGTGTTTCCCAGACCAGAGATAAGCAAATGGCATTCTTCTGGAGAGACTTTGACTAAGAAAAAAGCAAGGCAGGGTCATGCAGAGTAGAGGGAAGTGACAGCTGAGGGTAGGGCGGGTGCTGTCATCACAGAGTTCCTCAATTCAATGCCTTTTACTTCATTTATTTTGTTTCAGGGCCAGGATTGAACGCAGGGCCTCATGCATGTTAGATAAGTGTTCTACCACTGAGCTATACCCCAAGCCCTGCTAAATGCCTTTTGGCTTGCCCTTCTGAGAATGTCTTTTCAACTCTCAACGTCAAGATCCCATGCTAGGATCAAGATCTCCCCATGCTGGGACCTCCTACTATCCATTATGTCCCAGACCCACCTGGAGTGACTCCTCCTTTTTCACCATTCTAAGGCCTGCATGAACTCCAAGGCACCGAACCTACCCTGGGTTTCCCACCCAGGGCTTAGGAAGTCTACCCTTGAGACGACTACCAGGTTTCGGAATGATATGGACACTCTTGTGAAAATCTCTGTGCAGGGAGCCCTATGGGATTTCAGAATGCACGACAGGGTGGAAGCAACATGGTAGAGTAGAAGCATTCTTGGTTGGTACTTCCTCTCTCTCAGGAAGTCCTAGTTCCCCGTTCAGCCTAGCAGGGCTTAGATTCCCAGGCCATTGCTCAATGGAGTGAGGTCATGTCTCTGTGGTACTATATGCACTGCTGAAGTGCTGAGTGGGCAGGAACCATCTTGGCTCCACAGGGGTGCTGCTCCCCTGTGACTATGTACAAGGTCAGGGGAATAGAATGCCAGGATGAGTCCTGATGGTAGACTTGTAGACTGAGAACCATGAAAATGTAACTAGAAGGAGGTCTCCCAGGACAGGCTTCTCTGGGCTAGTGGAAGTCTGTCTTTGCCTGATCTGTGTTTCATCCTCTCCTCCTGAGTAACTGCCCACTATCACCTCCTCCCCCTGGGGCAATCAGCTCTTCTCTGGTGGGCTCCTTAAGCAAATTTGCTGTATATGCGGGGTGACCCCAATCTGTCCCCTGGAACTCATTTGAGAGAACCCCCACTTGGGGCTTTATCAGTGGAGACAGTGTGGAAAGTCACAAGAGTTCAGAGGCTAGAGTCTGGGGCTCCAAGTTTGGGCCCACTAGGGAAACCAAGCTTACCTTCCTCCAGAAGGCATTATAGTATAGCTTTATGGCTACAGAGTCTGTTGCTGGTGGCACTTATGAGCCAGGTCTTAGTCTTTCCCTGTGGACAAGGAGCCAACCAGAACAACATGCCATCCCAGGTTGACACAGTTACCCCAAGAAACATTTGACACCTGATGTAGGTGAGGTACATTCTCCTGTTTGTCCTTGTGCTTCTGAGCTGAGAGTCGGGATCCCAGTCAGTCAGAAGGAGACCAGATCAGGTTATCAGGCGCATCAACCAAAAAGCTGGGGTTGGGGTTGCTGAAGAGCTGGCTTGGCTTGTAAAGTGTTTTCCAGGCAAGCATGAGGACCTGAGAGTTCAATGCCCAGCACACATGTAAAAAGCCAGGCATGGCAGTCCATGCTTATAATCTCTGTGCTGGGGAATGGAGACAGGCACATCCAGGTTCAGTAAGACACTCTTTTTCAAAAAATAAAGTGTGGCGGGGGAGGAGTTTATGGATCAAGAACTGACTCAGCTGTTAAGTGAATTTACTGCTCTTTTAGAGGACCCCAGTTCAGCTAGTCACCAGGAACCCAGTTCAGGCTGCTCACAATTGCCTGTAACTCTAGCCCCAGGGGATCCAAAGCCTCTGGCATCTGTGGGTACCTGCACTTGTACACACATGCCAATACAGAGGCAAAACACATAAGCAAAATTAAAATTATTAAAAACAGATCTTTTTGTTTTAGTTTCAGTTTTGGGTTTTTTGTTTGTTTGCTTGATTTGTTTGTTTGTTTGTTTGTTGTTTTGGTTTTCTGAGAGAGGGTCTCTCTGCATAACCTGGCCTTTGTGGAACTCACTACGTAGACCAGGCTGGCCTTGAACACAGAGATTCATAGGCCTCTGCCTCTCAAATGCTGGAATTAAAGGTGTGAGTCACCACACCAACTCTTAAAAATAAATCTTTTAAAAAGAAAGATTGCAGAAGATACTCAACACAGACCTCTAACCTCCACATGCAAATGGGCCCCCATATATGTACACGTGAGGCTGTACATTCATACACATGTACACATACACACTCACAAGCTGTGTCTGAAAGGCTCAATACAGTCCCGGACACTGAAAAGGCACTCAGTGAATGAGAGCTCCAGTCATATAGCAGGAATGAAAATCCACATCCCATGGCGTAAAGCTTTTCCAGGAACTCAGCCATCAGAGAGAGGTGGGGTAGGCTACGGTTAGAGAAAGTGTCTTTAGCCAGTGACTAAGGCAGCCAGCCCGTCCAACGCCCGGCAGGGCTAGTTTGGGTGGGTGCTTTGGCTGGTCCACACTCAGGGTGATGCCTTTTCCCGTAAGTTCTGTATAAGTTCAGGGCAAGGCACTGTCCTCTAGGATCTGATACGGGTCAATGATGAGAGATGCTGCTTAAAAGAGGCAGAGAATGCCAGGGCCCTGGAAACTTCGTGTGGAAAGAAAGATTAGACAGAGCTGAGAGGAAAGGACAGATTCATAAGTACAAGTCATTTCCCAAAAGCCACCCCCTGTTGATTTAGCCGTGTGAGGTGTGAGGATTACAGGGCAGGTCTGCATGCCAGGCTGACTTCTGGGATGAAAGCCAATGTCAATGAAGATGAGGTCTGAGGAGAGAGAACAGAAGCACAGGGGCCTGATGGGGCAGTGACAGTACAAGAGGGCTAGAACCAGGCACACAGGCACACACACACACACACACACACACACACACACACACACACACACACAGCTTCTGATGTCCACAATGCACCACACAGAACATCCAAGATCTTGTCTCAGGGCATCTGCTTTCAGTGTATGTCCTATAGTCTAGGCACTAGCTTGGGGGTTAAGTATAAGGGCTCCAAAGAACAACGTAACAGTCCTTGGGCTGCAAAATTCCTTTCCACCATCAGGCAAGACAGTCAAAAGCTCTGGGGGCCACTGACGCAGCTGTAAAGGGGAATGCAAGCATCTCCTCCCAAAAAGGCCCACAAAAAGATGCTGTGTTCAGCTTCAACAGGGCCTGGCCTGTGGTAAGGCCCTAGCAAGTGACACTGAGCTCTTCTTACCAGCTCTAGATCCCACAGCCTGAGGTGGACAGTCCAGGGCCCCTTTCCACAGCTGAGACTAAGAAGTGAATGGCTATGAAGGCAAACTGACTCATTCGTGGTCACTGCATTTGTTTCACGGAACAGCAGTAACAAACTGTCACAGGCTGGGTGGTTTAAACAACAGAAAGTCATTTCCTCGGTTCTCAAGTTACAAACCAACCCAAGATCAGGCATCAGCCAGGTCCATTTCGCCTGAGACCTCCTCCCTTGCCTTGGCTGTGGCCATCTCCCCCAAGTTCCTCAGCTATCTTCTGTTGATGGCATCTGTGTCCCAATATCCTTTTCTCACACTAGTCACAGAGGCTGAGGTTCTATACTTGAGGCCTCCTTGAGCAAAATAACCTCTTCAAAGATCCTATTTAGAACCACGGTGACATTCTGAGATAGATGACTAGGACTTCAACATATTCTTTAAGGGGCATGATTAGACCATAGAAGTTACCAGCTTCTCCTGAAGCTTTCCACGCCTGGCAGATACACCAGTGTTTCTTAAGAAAACCTTGACTTCGGTCCACCCAGAATCACGTTACAACTGAGAGACAGGTCTATGTGTCTCCTCAGAGAAACCAGCAGGTCCATGTGACCAAGAGTGTGCTGTGGAATAATCCTTTTCTACACTATGAATATGTATTATTCTCATTGTTTAAAAAAAAAAAGCTGACAGGCTAGTCGCTGGGCAGGAAAGCCAAACTGAGAATGCTGGGAAGGAGAAGGACAGAGTCAGGAGTCCCCAGCCAGATGCAGAGGAAGCAAGATGAGAATGCAGTACTGAGAAAAGGTACCAAGCCACGTGGCTAAACATAAATAAGAATTATGGGTTAATTTAAGTGTAAGAGCTAGTCAGTAATAAGCCTGAGCTACCAGCTGAGCATTTTTAAGTAATAGTAAGCCTCTGAATGATTATTCAGGAAATAGCAGGCAGGAGAGAACCATCCATTTACAAGAGTACATCTCCCTCATCTTGAAACACTCCCCCTTCACCTGTGCTGTTTATAAGCCAGATCTCACAGGTAATTCTTCCACCTCAGGGCTGACTGCTTACCACAGGAATGAAAGTGCCACCACCAATGTCCATAGACAGAACTCAGCTCTCTATAAGGGATGAGGAAACATGGAGAATGTGTCACTTAACCACACCAGTTCCCTTTCTTCAGCATCCCATCCAGTGCCTCTATGCTGGTAGAGATGGTGCTCATATGGGGCCAGGACCCTGATGCTCCATTGAAATCTTCTCAGAGGAAGAGGAGTGTACAGTCCTGCCTAGCTCTTCCATACAGAAATTGAGCAGCTGACATAGTGACCACTGAAGAATCAGGAGAACTGAGTTCTACCGTGTGAGCACCAGAAGTTCACTATGGACTGGCCCTAGGCTGAGCTCTTCCCAAGGGGACTAGCACACAGTGAATGCTTACCAAAGAAGAGCTCTTCTCTTCATTTCTAAACAGTATTGTCTTCACCTATTTCTTTGCTCTCTCATCTTCTTGGCCAACAGCACTTTCTCCTAGAGAGCCGGTAAGCAAAGCAAGAAAGATGACCATGGTTTCCTTTCTATCCTGAGTGCCAAGGCTACTTAAAAATATTCAGGAGAATGGAAGGTGTTTTCTTCCTCTTACAAATAGTTAATAACCTTTCCCCTTTGACTTTATACTCCTCGGGGCACAGACATGTTAGTATGTTGCTCTCTGTATCCCTGGCACCAGGGATATGTCACATGCATGCATCAGGTACCCACCATAATCAATGGAATAATTGATTCATAATAATTGCTTGGCAAGTTTCATGAATAATCATGAGCAGGTGGGGCAGGAAGGAGGTGACTAGACAAGCTGCCTATGAGCTCCTCACAGACAGTGAGTGACCATGAACAGCCTCACCTAGCTAATGGCAAGAGGAAAACCAACCAAATGTGCACCTTACCCATCAAACTGGCAAGATGGTGACCCAACAGAAGTGTGTGCCAATGTGGGGAATGGGGCTCTGCACCCAGCGAGTAGGGGTGCAAACTGGGATGACTGCTCTGGAAAGAGCTTGACAATGTCCCGTGGGTGATGGAGAATGTTCCGCAGACTCAAGAAGCAGCAGTGTTGCTGGCCTTCCGGTGTGAACCCCCAAGAAGCTTAAACATTTGTCTCCCATTGGGAACACCAGGAAGTTCATCCCAGCATCACTGGCTGCTACAGAAACAGAAGAAATGAAAAACAAGCAAGAGTGTCATCCAGCACAATGTCTCTCATCAGGAGGATAGATAAGCAATCCTGGGAAAACGCTTAGCACTGGTCCCTGTCCATTCCCTTTGAACTACCTAGCCCCTCCCCTGCCCGCCCGCTCTTTGTCCCATGTTATCAGCTCCTGGCCTTGCCCCACAGAGGAAAGCAGAACTCACATATGAAAAACAGCAGCAGGCTCCAGGAAACCTTTTCACTTGTCTTTTTGCCCAGGAGATTTTTCCCTGACAAAGAGCCTGGCCCTTAGCCACGAGCCCTGGGGAGGAAGGAACCGCGTTCATTCCATTTAAACCAATTTGCCAGGCCAGACAGCAGCTAATGGGCAGCCCGCGCCCTCACAGTCATCAATACCACTTTCCAAATCAAGTTACCAAATTGGTCTTAAAACCACTTCAAAGGGACCCGGCTGACCGTTACCAATGAGGCATCCAGCTGTCCATGTAACCACTACTCCTACTGCCAGTATCGTTTTCCATAGCGCTGGGGACAGGGGAACAAGCTATGTTTCCCCTAAATGCTTGAGCCTCCAGAATGGAACTGGAGTCCTACGAAAATGAAACAGCTACTGCAGAAGATTAGAATAGAGGAGGACCAATGGACAGGCCCCAGAGAAACCAATTGCTCCCTCTGAATCCTTAACATAGTAACTATGTGATGCTAGTATGTCTATTAGACCCCATTTTATAGCTGAGCAGACTTGAGACTGTGAAAGCCAGGCAAGGTCTCAGCAGTAGATGTAGAAACCACAGTCTGAGCTCAGGCCCTGAACCAAGCTGGTTTTATGATAGGTGCAGATCTCAGAACCCAAATCTCTTCTCTGCAGCTACACAGAAAATATCAACTGAACCTCAAGTCATTTCCCTGAAGATGCTTGTGTTATTCACAAACAGAGTGCCAGCATTTTCTAGAGCGCTGGTGGAAGACAAAATATTCAACCACCTTGGTTTTGTTTTTGTTTTTGTTTTTTTGTCACATGTAAGCCTGAGCTCAGAGAACCCACCCCCATGAATACGAGTAATAGCACCCCATGGACTCAGGCCTAGTATTGAATTTTTAAAAAAGGAAAAAAAAAGAGAGAGAAAGAGAGAGAGAGAGGGAGAAGTCCAGATAAGTACTAGCGTTCACTTTTCTCTGCCTCTTGACTATAGACACCATTCGACCAGCCACCTCAAGTTCCTGAAACCAGAGTTCTAGCTGCTCTCACGGCCATGACACATTGTACCATCAAACAGTGAGCCACAGTAAAAGGTTCCTTTAGACACAGCAAGGGGAGAAATAGTACACCAAGTTATGTGTCCATTTGTCTTTAGACACAAAGCTCTCTAGATTGGTCCGTGTCAACTCTACTAGGTAAAAAGAGACAGAAGATCTGCAAACCCACTGTCTCCAATGAGTAAGAGACTGCCCTCTCCACTCCCAACCAAGGAACTTTTGATGATGTCTAGAATCATTCTGAGTTGTCATCACTAGGGTTGGGGTTTGTGGAGCTGCTGGTATTAAGTAGGAAAAAGGCAAAGGAGTCTATTAAAATGCACATGACAGCAAACTGTTGAACTATCAGATCCAAAATGTCAAGAGTAGAAGACTGAGAAACCCAGTTTAGATCCCACACATGTCTTTGTAACTTGATCATCCTTAGGCCACACAAGGAAAGCCTCTCTACTACTCATTAAAATACTGCTTAACTGATGTACATTAGACTTAATACAACCCACTTTTATAGCTAGCACTGGCAGAGTCTCACAAAAGCTCAACCATAGAGAAGAGCTGGGTTGAAATTCATCCCATAAAATGATTCAGGATGCTTGAGAAATCTGTCCTTTCATGCAATATTCCTGAAGGCCTACTATGAGTCAGACCCCCATGCTAGGATGAAGACTGTTGCCAACATGGAGCACTGCTTTCTGAAATGCAGGAATGGAGAAACCCAGATCATCTCATCATCTCCAGATGGCCCTTGCTCAGGCCTCAGTTCCAGAACCCCACATAGCACATTCTATTCTTTCTTAGAAGAAAGGCCCAAAATAGGATAATAATCCCAGCTAAAAATGACATCTTATAAAATCTTACAGGCAGACTTGACAGTTCTAGAACAACCAATATTTTAATAGGTTAAGAGCTGATACCCAGCTTCAAAACAGGATTGATTCAGAGCTATGGGTTTTGTTTTCCACTGAAAGATGCTGAAGCTGGAGGTTTGGGTACCTGAAATGACAAACATACCAGCTGGCAGGATGAGTCAGCTCTGTTGTACTGGAGACTTCATAGTCACTCCGGGACCATCATTCACAGGAAAGCCCTGTGCTCTCACTGGGTCTAGTTCAACAGCTGTATAATGGGTGGTTGCACACCTGCCTCCTCCCAGCCTCAGGGGACCGTTATAGGTCAAAGGGGAGTAGTAGCATCAGTTTCAATGTACAAAATGTAAATGAAGGATGATATGTTAATGAGAGGTAGCTGTGAGCTCACCAAAACTAACTGTACTGATGATTTCTTTCCTTCGTCCCAGGCAAACAGACCTGGGTTAAAACATTTAGATAAGCCAGGCAATTTAAAAGATCCCCTTCCAAACTCAAAGCAAAAATAATACCTCACGAGGCTAGAGAGATGGCTCAGAGGTTAAGAGCAATGGCTGCTCTTCCAGAGTTACTAAGTTCAATTCCCAGCACCCACATGATGGTTCACAATCATCTGTAGTGTAGTGAGATCTGATGTCCTCTTCTAAATAAATAATTTAAAAAAAAAAAAAAAAAAAGAGCCAATACCTTACAACTGGTTAGTGGGGATAACTGGTAAAAGGGAACTGAGAATGCAGGACTATGCTCCAATAGTCAACCAAAAGTCTAGTGACATGGGAGGAGACTGAGGCTTGGGATGATTGTGGGAAGAGAGTCATGACTCTGACCCCAAATATGAACCCATAGGCAAAAGACCCCATGGAACACCTCAAAGTAGGATGATCCTTGGAAAAAGAAGGCTGCCTACTTCCCCATGGGAAAAGTGTCCTTCTCATCCACGTTCAGGGCCAGGCTAGGAGTTTGCAATGCTCAGTGATTCTCAACCACACAGGACCTAGCATCACTGAGAAGATAAGCCTCTGGGCACATCCCTGAAAGATGATCTATATTAGGTTAAGAGAGGTGAGAAGATCCATCCTGTTCCACAGACTGGGGTCCCAGACAGCACAAAAAAGGAGAAAGAAATGTGAGCACCAACATCTGATTCCTTGCTGAGGTCAAGCTGTCACTGTCCTTCCCTATTATGATGGATTGTACTCTTGGCCTGTGAGCCAAAGTAAGTCCTTCTTCCTTTAAGTTTGCTTCTTGGTGAGTGTTTTATACCAGCAAGAAGACAAGTAATTTCACAAGGTTTGACAATGGGAAAGTGAGTCCACAGACTGAACATGATGGGAAAGAAATGTGGATTCTCCCACATCAGGAAACCACCATTAGTCAGAGGCATGATGGTAATGGTCAGAATGTTCGAATAAACATTTACAGGACATAAGTAATAAGCATTGGTGTTACAGAGGTACATTCTTTAGCAGGAAGTTGGGACTGTAGCATGCCAGCTGAACAAGGGGCATCATTTCCACCACAATAGTGAACAAGGACAGCAAAGACTCCCTGAGGGTTTACTACTGGCCAGATGTAATGAGGATGGTCAGAAGTTGAACACTGGCCATATCACAGGGTCTCACCTTACATTCTGAGTATTCTGCATGCATCAGTAGACTGAATTTTCACAGCAACATTTACAGGCGTGGTGGCAGACTAATGCTTAGGTCACTTAGAAAGCAAACTGTTCTAAGTGGGTGATCATCTATATAATTACTATTTTAAATAGAGAATATAGTTAACAGGGGGAAGAGAACTTTACATAGATGGAAACCTCTTTCCTCCAGACTCTGAGGACCTGGGAGGTGTACAGGAATGTACAAGCCCTCTGACACCACCTTGTTTGGTTCTGGCATCTCTTATTCACAGGAGGCCTTGGGGTGAAACTTTCCCTCGACTCTCAGCCCCACCTAACTCAACAAGCACCATCACAATGACCATGGGTGTGACATCCAGCAGCAGAAGACTAGGAACAATTTGGCCAGCAGAGTAAAGGCCGCGTAGGCCCTTAAGAACAAAATGCAGGTTTTATGGCCCATCGTGCCCAAGGACTGGAAGTTCCAGTGTATCCTGCACCTGTCAGAGATGACTTTTAATATGTCTTTTGTCTCGTCACCTCAGGCCAAATCCTATCTACTACTGCTCGTTCCCGTATCTCAGCCCCTCCCCCTCCACAAAGCGCTTGTGCCCCATTCATACCATATCAGGGCACAGAGCCCTAAATTAGTCCCCACACGTGAGGACCCTTCATGAATGACTGTTAAAGAGAAGGAAGGCAGGGTTGGGTGGGAGCACCACTAAATAGGTGCTCTTTTTCCCTTCGGGAACCACAAAGCATTGGCCTACAGAGAGATGAAAGCAGTTGCCTCCAGGTCCTCATCTAATATCACAGACTGAGAAAGCAGCGTTTCTACATCACACACCGCCATGGCTCCATCTTTGACATCAGCCCTAACAGAACAATGCACCTGTCACAGGAGGACCCTAGGCCAAAGCAATGAAAGTGCAATTGGAATTTAGTTCATGTCCAGCAAAGCGTAAATCCTTCTGTTCTGTGCATTATGGTTTTGCAGCTTTCAGAACAAATGGCATCACTTTTTAAAGGTGTTTCCTCTAAACACTTGAATAAAACAAATGTCAGAACCCCAAAGGGATCTTCAATTTGAGTTCACGCCATCTGTCTTGCTAGGAGCTTCCAAATATGTGCATTTGTGAAACCACAGGATATAATCGCAAGGTAAGGCCTTCCTTCACACCCCCAACCTGCCCATACTCAGGAGCATGTCCTGCTGTCAATTCAAACAGTAGTGTTCGAGGAACGTAGGATACATACAGCCTTTTGAAACCATGGAATTTCATCTATAGTCCAGAAGAAATACAATTTGGCTCTCTCCATCCCAGGATGGGACATCCTCAGGAACCTATAGCCTACTAGACCAAACTCCCTCTCTGGAAATCACCGTTTTCAATTTTGCTCACAGGTAACTACAACTGTCATCCGTTTCTGGAATGATGTGAGGGCCCAAGCCAGGCCACTGGACTCCCCCCCATCACTCCCCTATAAAGGACATCCTTATTCTCCATATGGCTTCATTCCTTGAGCAGCCCATCAGGGAGGTCACATGCAGAGGACACAAAACCAGTGATGTCCCGCTGGCTTCAATCTTGAGGGGATGAGGCTGCTTTGGAAGAACCAAAGCGAGAGCAGGGTGAGAAGACACGAAGAGGCCCATATACAGATGTTCAAGCAGCTGTAAGCCAGACAGCCCTGGAAAAAGGTCATGATTTGAGGTAATGAAGACTCTGGGATTCAAATCCAAGCTCAGCCACTTACTGAGAATCAAAAGGATCTTTCCTTTCTGAGCCTTGAGTCTGACCTTGGTATAACTATAAATGCTAATGGCCTGTCTTGCATACGTAAAGATTAATTAGACAATGTGGCCAGTGGCCTCATGAATTGCAGGTGAGAAGGCTATTGGTGGGCAAGCAAGTGCAATATATTTGTGGAAGCCAGATGGGCATCTGAAGGAGAAGAAATTGAACCAAATAATGTAAGATGAGGAGGATGCAGGAGGCAGAACTGAGTGGGGTGGTGATTGGGTCTGTAGTTTCAAAGGGAGCTGGACATGGACATTTTTATTCCCTTCTACCTGAAGGCTACTTTCTGTGTCAAACTCTCCAAAGGTCCAAGTGAGTGTGTCTACAGAGATGCCTTTTTCCTGTGGCTCTGTCATTAAGAGAACCCATGGCCAGCAGGGTGCCAGAGAAGAGGTTACTGGATGGGACAGCTGGCTCAGCAGAGGTGGAGCCAAGCCAGGTGACACAGAGGGCATGGTCCTGTGCAAGAATCTGACACAAAGGTTTCCACTCTGAGTAAGGTTCCCTTTCCAATGGGGCCTGTATTTTGTATAGCGGATGCATGACAGAACACAATTGGCCTTAAAGGATGCAGCAACACAGCCTGCCCATCGTCCCTGCTGGTCTTTGAGGATGGACTCTCTCTGGGGAAGGAGCACTGTCTCCAAGCCCAGCACATGGGATGAAAGGAGCATTCATACAAGAATAATCCAGACTCAGAGGGCAACCAGCCAGCATTGGGGCAGTCACAGAAGCCATGGCCAGTACCACTTCATCCTTTATAAGCAAAGCAAGGGCATTGCCCGGGTATGTGCAACTAATCAGGGGGTCCCAGCCTGAATCACGTTTGCCTGGAGAAAGCAAGCTGCCCAACTCTTGTCTTGGGGCCTCTCCTCACTCAGCCCACACCACCCTGGAAAAGCCAATCACCCACATCTCACAGCATGCCCTTCCTTGTGTCCACAGCCCCTGCCAATGCCTTTCAGGAGCATCAGCCTGTTCATCATTTGAACACTTAGGTAAGTCTCCACAAACTAGTGACAGTCCAAGCACACATGCTGGACACGTTATACTCTCTACTAAAGACCTGGCTTTAATATACATTCACAGCAACACTGTGGAGTAAATACCATGATAATGGCACTTTCCAGGTAAGAAACTAAAGCTCAGCAAGATTCAGAACTCCCCCTGGTCATGCACCCAGAGGTCCTGCTTTGTGTCACTGGGTCATCTTTGTTTCACCTTCCATGGGCTATAGGCCAGACAGTAGACTTATGTGTGATTCTGATACATACCATCTAGATGAGAGACAAGGCATTGTGTCTCTTTGAAACTTCATTTATTCCTTTACAACAAGAAATAAATGAGCTGTCACATGCAGGCTGAATTATGTTAAGAACTGAATGGAAATGCCTACCCTGGGATCTAGCACACAACTGATACTGTCTAGTGAGTAGATCTGTCTAGTTAGTACATAGGGAAGATAGACATATGCACGCATGCATACACAGACAGATGAGACAGAGACCAAGAGATATATACCTACCTGGCCTCTCTGAATAGGCATCAAATTAACCTGTAGGACAGTGTCACAAGCTGTTTGGCAAACCTCTATCTCCAAAAATATGATGATTCATAACAGTAGCCAAATTACTGTTATGAAGTAGAAACAAAAATAATTTTATGGTTGGGGGGGCAGAGGGAGGGGGTCACCAAAACATGAGGAACTGTATTAAAGAGGTGTAGCATTGGGAAGGTCAAAAACCACTGCTCTGGAAAAAACACAGAGATGAAAGCTCTGTACTGTTATTCATGAAAACAACACTGCTTTCCTCCTTTTCAATGAAGAAAGGCTTAAATGAAGAAAAGAAAACCTGTATAGGGCCTGGTTGGATCCCAGCATACACAGGGTACAGCAGCCCAAACGGAACAAAATAATCCTCCAGTTGTTGCTTTAATCCCAGCCCCGTCTGCCTCAGGAGTGACTATCAACCTCACCCTAGATCTGCTTCTCCAGTGAGCAGCTGGCAAGTAACCTTCATGAATCCAGCAGTCCGTATGGTACGTGCCTACAAATCCCAGCTCCCGGGCTGTGGAGAAGGGAGGAGGCTCAGGAGTTGAAGGCCATCCTCAACTACACATTGAGTTTGAGGCCAGCCTGGCTGACATGAGATAGTGTCTCAACAATATAAAACGAGCTGCAGAGCTCTTTAACCTCCCCCCCCACCATGCCCCTTGAGATAGATTCTCCCTCCCAAGAATGGGGTCCCCGACTTTAGAAAGCACTTAAGAACTTCTAAATGTCACCAAAGTAGTAAAGAGAATGGTCCAACATTCCCCCACTCAAAAGTTGGGAGAAGTGTTAGCGTCTGCTCTTTCCTCATCATGGACCCTTGAGGTAACTTGAAACCAATGCTGGCCATCTCTCTATATCTCCAGCAGATCCTTTTGAAGGGTCCAATGGCACAGCCTCTTTGTCACTCAGATCTCAGACCCCCAGAGAAGAAGCACAGCGAGGTGGTATTCCCAGGAATCTGTGTGACAGAGGCAGGAAACAGGGCAAAGTGGCCCTGCCAAGTTTTCCAAAGGAAATGAGTCAAGCGGTGTTATGCAGTCACACATGGCCAAGCAAGGAAATGGCATTGTCTGGGGACCAACACATAGGGCCTTACATAAGAGGCACCCTCTCACTTTCTGGCTATGGCCGTATTAGGGGATTGGCAAAAACATGAGAAGGAGAACCTCGGGACTGTGTAAACATGAGCTGCCTCAGAGTGGTAGACAGAGGTCTGAGTGGGGATTCTCCTCGGCTCATTGCTAGGTGGGGAAACTGACTCACATGTCCCCATGCCCTGGTACACACTGGTTAGGCTACCACTCTGGGGACTGAATACAGTCTCCATCTGTATAAAATACACTTTCAATACATGCCAATCTGGGTCCTATGGAGACCATGGTACCGCCCCATCCAAGACAGATAATTAAAGCTTAAGAAAGACACAGGGTCCTGAGCCTGCAGTAAAGTCCACACAGGGGTGCCTGCAGTGCAAAGGGGGAACAATGTGCTCCGATCCACCAGGAACTCTGGAAATGAGTGTGGATGAAGGTGCCTCCCACAAGCAGCCAGCAAAAGAGAGAGACAGTCAGAAACACAACACTCTTGCACATACCAGAAGGCCAAATTCTAAAAATTCAGCAGAGTCAATTCACATGGTTGCAACCTATGACGTAGTTAGTACATAAGGGGGAAAAAAGAGAGCTACAAAGGGATTCTCATGGAGTCTGTACATGCATCCAGCTCTACAGCATGTGTGAGAACGAACACACACACACACACACACAAACATTCTCTTCAAACTCTGAAGAACAGAGAGCTTAAGGTCTCTGGCCAAAGGCATTTCTCTATGAAGTTTTAAGAATCAGAATCGAAAGCCAGACTTGTTTGAGGTTTCATGAAAGGGAATTTTCTCCTCTTTGGATTAGTTGATTTTATTATTATTGTTGTTGTTGTTATTTTAATCTGTAGAAAGAATTTAGAATTTTTCAGAAAACCTGAGGATGCAGGAAAAAAAATCATTTTCCCTCATACCATGTTAGAAGAGAACCTGACCTGATGCCTCATCACCCAAGGGTGCTTCACGTGGACTTCCCACGGCAAGGACCATGGAAGTCTACTTCAAGGTAAAACCTAAAGCTGACCCTGATGTGTAACTGACATTTGTCAACTGCCACTCAAGCTTCCATATCTGTCTAGACTTCAGGGTCACATCCATCCCCTACATCTCTGCACTCCTGCCTTCTGGTCCTGTTCTAACATCCTTCTTTAGCTCTCGTGACCTTGCTACTTCTAGACTTATCAGGCAGTTTTATCAAAGTCTATCTCCCCGATGTGAGCTGTCAGGTATTTCCTCATGACAAATCCCCATGGTCTACCTCTCTTAGCGGTTTTTTCCCTTTGCATGATTGCAAAGAGAGATGTGACGGGGCAAGTTTCCTGGAAGCAAGGCCATCTAAGTCAAGGGTGATGTGATGACAGCCTTTGCTTCGTCATGTTTAATGGGACGAGGCAAAACGGTGGATGGTGGTTTCTGGCTTAGGGAGGGAGGGATGGAGCAGTCTGCCTGTCTCGGGAGCCGCTGGTTTCAATGCAGCCAAGTCAGTCGATCCCAGTATCATCTACGAATGCCAGCTTTGCTTACAAATAAAAAGGAGGAAAGAAAACCCTCAGAGTTCAGCTTAAAAGGACCTTTCATGCCCTGCCAGGCCTCTGCCTTCTCCTCACCACGCCTCTGTCGCAAAGTACAATACATATGTTTATCTTGCTTCAAGTAGGGGTATATTAAAATACTTGAGGATTTTCCCCTCCTAACACTGGCATGTTGGCTCCCAGCGGCTGCACAGCCACATATCATGAATTGCAAAAGCAGAAGCAAATTACTGCCTTTACAAACACACAGATCTTTCCTGAGGTTGCAGGTCGCATCACTTTAAAGGCTGACTTTCTTCAAACTTCCAGGAACTGAGTGGCTCCGAGCCCATCTATTTAAAGGTCAGGCTAGCCTAGCTGGAGGGCTGCCTCGGACACAAGCTTATTCTCAGCCCTGTTCCACAGTCACCACAGCCAAGCAGGCTAGGAGAAGCAGTGTGTCCCTTCAAAGGATGCAGAAGGCATTGCCAGACACAGAGGTAGGGCTGGGGGATGGGGGGTAGAGATAGGAGGTGGGATGTGACTGGTCACCTCCCTCTCCTCCATGTGCCCTGGGAGGGGCAGGGGATGGGATAATCGTTGTGAAAGAGCTGAACTCTGCTGCTGCTGTGGATGAATCCCAAAACTGAGCCGAGGTTCCCGTGTTCAGGGGCACGGTAATCCTTTGCTCCGGTTTTAGTTCAGCAATCTGGACCCAGGCTCTGGTGGAGTATAGAGATATACCAGAGTGACTCAGTGATGATTATGTAAACAGGTCAGGACTTCCTTCAGACGGTCACAACGGAGCTTGGCGGGGGTGCATGTCAATTGTTCTTGCTGCAAAATAGTACCCGGAACAACCTTAGGGGGAAAAGTGTTCTTCTGGCTTATGGTCAGTCCATCACAGCAACAGCGTAATGGGGCACAACTCACATGTAGCAGCCAGGAGGCAGAAAGGGAGAAAGAGAATTAGCTGGTTGCCTCATGCCCTTCCCCTTCTATTGAGTCTAAGCCCAAAGCCTCCAGGATGGTACTGCATATATTCAGTATGAGTTCTATCTTCTCTGAAAAGGCCCTCACGGATACTCCCAAGCCTGTGCTTCACACTCTCCAGTGCTTTACAATCCAGTTAAGGTGAAAGTGCAGATGAACTGTTCTGAGGAGAAACCGGTCTCAACTCAGCACACAGCACAGACAAGGGCGCCTGACAGCCAGAGGGCAGGCTGGGGTCAGGATGCTGACAATTTCTAGGAAGAAATATCAGTAGCAAAGGGTATTATTTTGGGCTAAGTGATCAAATAGCATTACTCCTGAGGACAGGTTAGGGGAGCAGGCTCATTACCATAGGTGTGGTAAAAAGATGAAGAATCGATCAGGTATTACACAAGGTCAGATAGGGTAGGGAAGGGATCCTCACTAAACTGGCCCAACAGAGTCTGAAGCAGCAGATGTCCCTCGTCTACCAGCTAACTCCCATCTCTCTGCTTAATTAGCGCCACTGGCCAACTGACCTGTGTCATGCAGTGAGAGACTGCTGCTGGTGGAGCATATGCAAGGGCCCTAGTGTGCAAGGGGGTGGCCCGATGGCTTCCTCATGACATCTAGGAAAGTTGTTCCTTGCTTGAAGTCACCCAGCAAGTAAGAGGGGGTGGCCCTGGAACATGCTCTCCCACTGCACTGCTTCTCCTTCCACACCCAGCAGCGTAGTAATGACCACCCCACGGCTCCTCCACTCCAAGGCTCTGATGGCAAGCCTCAATGCCACTCATAGGCACACAGGAGGGCTTCAGGGAGGAGGTGGCATTTTAACAGTGCCTTCAAGAAAGCTTTTGACCGGTCAGAGAGGAAAAAGGAGAATGGGTCAGGAAGAAAGTGCAAGGAGCCGTGAGGCCACAAAATGATGGCCGGTACCAGCCGACAAAGGTCATGAGGGAATCCAGGAGTCGTTTGGGACATCTTCCCAGCCTCTCTCTGTACAGACGCGATCACTACATGGGCTCACTGACTGTGCCACTCTGGCTCTGAGATTGACAATGCTGAGAAGGAGGCCTCAGTGGGCCAGTTCATGGGGAGTCGAACACAGAAGTTAGCATGGGCAGTTTCTGGCTCTTGAAGCAGGACAGGATGATGTTTGTACCCACAGCTGGGCTGACTGCTGTTGAGGTCATTGCTGGCCCAGGAAAGGATGCTCAGTGGGAAGGCAGGGAGGGACAGAGGAAGCAGAGGAACAGCCACCACTGTGATTCAGTACAGACCTTTCCTGGTGTCTGATTAGCCTGAAAAGACGGAAATCAAAACCAACAAAATCAAACACTCACCAGGGCAACCCAGGAAGCTCTCTGGGCCTCGGAGTGAGAAGAGCAGGCAGTCAAGGATCTCCAGATAGAGTTATCCGAGGGGACCAAGAAGGGGAATCTCTCTCTGCAGAGTGTTTGAAGCTGGGGTGCAGGGAGGCAGGCTCTGGCATGGGACGTAGTGGATGTAGGAGAGGGGCAGCCTTCTTGGTTCTGAGTCAGCTGCGATATGCAACAAAGCTTATCTCCAGAGAAGATGGATGCCAGGACTTTTGGTATCTGGGCGTAGTGCGCTGCCCAGCACAGGGCATCAGGCGCAGGCTTTACAGCATCTTGCTCTGAATCACGATTAAAATGACTGAGATGACCGGGAGGCACACAAGCATAACCCTTGACCTTCCCTGCACGCTCAGCTTGTCTCTCTGTGAGTGCTAGGGACCTGGTGCCCACAGGGTCACCAGCACATGTGAGAGAAGAGAACGAGGCCAGCCAGTGGCCTGTAGGAGCTGAGGAGGGTGAGGAGGGCAAGAAGTTGCGCCTCCTCACGCCTCTCTCCTAAACCAAATCCATCAGGCGAGGACACTGACATCGCCTAGTCTCCCATCCAAACAAGTCTAAAACAGAGCAGTCTCTCCCAGGCAGTCCTTCAGCAGGATTATATAACACTGTGAATGAACTGGGCCTCTCAGCATAAGCGAAGTAAAGCTCACAGTTTGTCCACTGAAGAGAACTTGTGTACACCCCATCCATGCCTAAAAGCGTGGCAGGGGGTCTTCCTTGTGAAGTCAGTTCTGTCTTCATCACACAATACTGGTCCAGCCATGTCTTAATCTTTGTCCCCCGAGGTCCATCTGCAGAGGCATGGTCAACAAAACATGTGACATCCACATAGGAAACATTATTCAGCCGTGAAAAAGAGTAAAGGGCTGGAAGGTGCTACGTGAAGAACCTTGAAAGAGTCATGAGAATGAAAGAAGCCAGTCGCAGCAGAATGTGTCACATGATCCCGTTGATAGGACATTTTTCAGAGCAGACACATCCACTGTGACAGCGAGTGGATCGGTGATTTCCTAGGACTCAGGACACTGGGTGGGGCGGGGTGAGGGGGTAGGAAGAGGAGATGGGGAGACTAGTAGTGAGTATGAAGTTTCTCTTGCGATCGATGAAAATGTTCCAAAATGGACTGTGGTAACAGCTTCAAGTTCCATGACTAGATGCAAAGCATCCTATTGTGTGGATGAATTGGGGTGTGTACGAATTACATCTAAATAAAACTTCCATACTTAAAAATGAAGGGGTTGGGGATATACAATAGAGTGGCTGTCTTGCTTTTGTAGGCCTTAGGTTCAATCCTCCATGATGGGAGGAGGCTGAGGGTAGGGAGGGGAGAAAGGGAGAAGGGGGAAGGGATGAGGTAAAGGAAGAGAGGCTTAGGACTGCTATCACTGGACTGTAGCAGTAGCACCAGAAATGGCAGGTCGCAGCTGGATGAGACGTGGTTCTAGAACAGACTTAAACAATTTGATGAGTGCATACACACATGTCCCCGCAAGCACACCTCCCCCCAAACATGGGAAGCTGTGCTTCTGCCTCTGAGCCACCCACCCCCCGCCCAGCTCTGACCCCCACTGTCCAACACCATGACAGAGTTCCATGCGGCAGACGGTCAGGAACTCTTCTTATTTTGTCTCCTGCCCCAAGCAATTCCTAAACAGTGGGAGTTAAATATTTATAAAGCAGTCGCTGTTTGTTTAATGTTCAATCTGGTCTTGGGAAGCCTGATGCTGAGAACTGCAGAGGTGACAGCTGATTATACAACAGGAGGAGCCTGCTGCACTAGGGAGCCTGACAGTTACCAGGATGGCCTGTCTCCTCTCCCGAGCTCTGCAGAAGTTGCTTCCTGCCTTGTGCTGTGCCCAGGGCTCTGGAGATTCCTGAACTTACTGCTCAGCTCCCATGGGCAAAGAGAAGACAGCCTTTGTCACCGAAAGCTACTGGATCTACATGTGCCAGGAACAGTTTCTGGGACTAGGTGGGGTGGGGCACGAGGGTGAAACTTCCTGCGGAATCCCTCCCATGTCTAGGCCAACAGCTGGTCCTCACAGGCTATGCGGATGATGTGTAGTCAAGATGGTGAGAGATATAGAGGCTGGGCACATACACTGAGCTCACCTTCAAAACCTGCTCTCCAGGTACTTATCTGAGCATATCAGGTGCCAGGGCTCAGAGAGGACACTGAACTATTAAAAACAACTCATCAGCCTGATGACCCAGCATTTTTAAAACTTATGATTGTGTGTAGGTGCATGATGTATGTGTGCAGGCATGAAATGTGTGTGTACATGTACTTGGCCCAGTACGCATGTATAACTTTGTGGAATTGAGGATCTCCTTTTGTCTTCATGTGAGTTTCCGAGAACAAACTCGGGTCACCAGACGTTGAATAGCAAGGGTCTTTCTTTACTCACTAGCCATCAGTGGGATCCCCTCCATCTTATCATTGCTTTAATCAGCAGGGGCCATGAACCTGTTGGGCTCAGTTTCCTTTACTGTACAACAAGCAAATGGCCTGTCTTAGTCTTCTACTGCTATGACAAAACACCCATTACCAAGGGAACTTATCAACGAAAGAGGTTCATTGGGTTATAGTTCTGGAAGGCTAGAGTCCATGATGGTGGACTAAAATCATGGTGACAGGAGGCTGGAACAGCAGCCAAGAGCTCACGTCTTGATCTACAAGTAGGAGGCAAAAAAGAGAACACTGGGAAGAGAGCAAATCTTTTGATTCTTCAAAGCCTACTCCTAGTGACACACCTCCAACAAGGTCTCCTAGTCCTTCCCAACCAGTTCCACCAACTGGAGACCAAGTACACACATACATGAGCCCATAGGAACCATTCTCATCAAACCACTAAACGGTCCATCAGGGGCTGGAAGATGGCTCAGTGGTTAAAAAAAGCACTGGTTATTGTTCTTCCAGAGGACCTGGGTTCAATTCCCAGCACTCACATGGCAGCTCACAACTGTCTGTAACTGCAGTTCCAGAGGACCTAATACTTTCACACCAATGCACATAAGATAAAGTTAAATAAATTATTTAAAAATATATATATCCCATCTGCCATTCTGACTTGTTTACATGCAAAAACTAAGAGGCTACTTGGGGTCAGAAGTATCATGTGGGTACAGTGATAATGATTACACAGGTATGCCTCCACTCTGAACCCCACCAGGGCATGATGTTGGACAGTTCCATTCACTGGCCCTCTTCATTGGCTTAATCATCTGATAAGATTAAAACTTCTGAGCTACAACTGAGGTAGGGTGAGAAACTACAAAACCCTGCCCAGAACATAGCATAGTATAGCTCAGGGAACATCAGGCTGATGTTTCCACTAGTTCCATGACCCCATGACGCCCTTTGGGGCCTGGTGACCTCTTAAAGTGGCTAGCATGCAGTGATCAGTCACGCCACCAGCTGTGTTAGTGAACAGCTTTCCCAGCATCTACAAGCCACTCCGGTTCTGTTAAGCATCCCCACCAACTCTATTTGCACACAGTAGTGCCTGAGCTAACAGAGATGATTGGCCAGCCCTATAGGACCTCTCCTACACTGGCCACCCTGGGTTTCTTTACAGGTGTGAGCGGCAGAGCTAGCAAGACACTGCTGACAAGCAAGGTCTTCCATCCTCAGGGACTTCTCAGCTACACAACGAGCCAGACGGAAAGAACCCCCCCCCCCAAAAAAAAAAGCCAGGTGTTCTGGAGCATGGTTATCATCCTAGCACTCAGATGGCTGAGGCAGGAGGATCTTGGGCTCCAGACCAGCCTAGAGTATATCCTGGGACGTTGTCTCCAATAGAAAAAAAAAAAAAAAAACAGTAAAAATGAAAGAGAGGGGTGGAGAAAGAGAGAGGAAAAGAGACTAAAGCAAACTTTGGAAGGACATAGAGAGGTCCAGACAAGGTGAGGAAGAGAAATCTAGGCATAGGAAACCAAAAGAAGAAATTAAAGAAAGGGCATGGGTTGATAGAGCGCAGTACCAGAGCTATTATTGTTAGATTATGTGCAACTCCGGGTTCAATCGTCCATACCCCGGTAAAGAATAGCAAAAGGAACCCGAGGTTGAAGATCTTGTCATCCTAAGAAACATGCCACTGAGTGAAGCCACTTCAAATAAGGGCCAGATATTTAGAGTAAGTAGGACAAGTGTGGGATGGGGTGGATACTTCATCTCCGAAAGAAAAAAAACTAACCACCAACAGCTGTTTCTAGCTCTGCCCCTCACTGGCTGTGACCTCGAGTGACCCCTATCTCTCTCTCATCCTAGCAGGGTGCTATGGAGGAGCATTCTATGACATCTTCTAAATATGTACAAATCCCGGAGTAAAGCTCTGCCTCAGACTTCACACCTGATGTTTGCAGTTATTACTCGAAGCCCCATTCACAGGGCTCTCACTGGGAGACCACTCAGGAGCCACTCTCCTGCCTGTGGGGGCTTTTCTCTGCACATAGTTCCTTCACAGCATGCAAACTTCCTTCCCTCCCTTCTTCCCTCATGAGAAGTCTCATGTCTTCAGAAAAAAAAAAAAAAAAAAAAATGTTCAGGCTTCCTGAATTCTCCCAGGCCTGTTCTTAATTTCTCTGCTTGTTAAATCACTCTCTAAATCTGCCAAGTGCGGTTCTCTTCCTGCTCTGCTGCTGACTGGGATGCTGCAAGGGCCCCTCAGGCCTCTCTACAGTTAGTCTTCTGGGTCCTTTCTAGAGAGAAGTGGATAGTGAGCCCATCACTGCACATTTGCATGAATGTAAGTGTGACTATGTGTGCACGTGTGCATACACACACATGTAGGAATGCATGAGGAGGCCGAAGGACCTCAAATCATTCCTCAAATGCAATCCACCTTTATTTCCTCTGAGACATGACTTCTCAATGTCCTGGAATCTAACATTGTAGTCTGTATTCTGACCAGCCAGTCCCAATGAACTTCCTGTCTCTTGTTTTTCCATGGCTGGGATTGTGAGCATACAACACCACGCTCCTCAGACTTGCAAGGTGATACTAACTGAGTTATCTCCATAGCCCACTTCACATTTTAATGATTGGTGTCACTGACAATGCTCTCCCTCCCCACATTAGGACACAAGGTCCCCCAGACAACCTTCTTTATACCCCTCATAACACAACCAGCACCCCATCTTGTTACAGAGTCCTGCCAGCCCTGCACCCACTCCATAAATCCGGGTTGTTGGTAGAAGGCAGGCAGTTTCTGGCAGCTGACCAACCTTGGAGAAAACAAGCCCTTACCCACCTTTACCACCACTATTCCATTTTAAAAGCAGATGACCCTGAGCAGCACTGAGACTCAATGCTGTCAGAAGGCTACATGTCAATCAACCGACAGGAGGGAAGGAATTTCCTCTGCTCCACTGACTATAGGTACAAATTCTTTTTCCCAGGAAAAAACAAACTCACATGTGGGTACCTGCAATCCCAGATTTCCGTTTCCTCCCAGTAACACCAAGCGTAGTCATCTGTAACGTATGGAATGCAGACTCCCTACAGCTTTACCCTGTCTTTTTTCCTTCACAGCTGTTTTGCCTCTAAGGAATTTGGTAACAACGCCTCCCCCAATTAATGTTATCTACTCTTTCCAAAGAAATATGCTTGCTTCTTGGGGACCACCTCGTGAGAAACTCCTGTTTCTCCGTTTATGTAATATGTAATTACCAATACGACTAACTTTTGGCAAGCACACACATCAGCTGGTGGCGGCTGGCATTCCAGGCACACCAGTATCCATAGTTAACGTTTAACGAGTGTTTACCATACATCCGCCAGGAAGCACTGTTCTAAGCCTTCCTGTGTATTATATTAACTCAGTCACCTCCCTAGAAAATAGGAATGTGGTCAGGGATTATCAATGAAACAAAACAGGAACAGAGAAGCTAAGGAACATACAGACACAGAAAAGCCCAGGTAACAGCTAGAGAACCCTTACCCCTGCTTCTACAAGCAACCTCAAGTAAACGCGTGGAGATGCACACACAGACACCACAGTAATAACAGTAGAATAGTCAGGGTTCACCAAGATAAAGGAAGGTTCAGCGGGAGTGAAGAGGGAACAAAAGAGGACATAGGGAAGGAAGTGATCAAAATAGTAGAGTTGTACAAAACATATCCTATGAATGAAATAAAATCTATGACTATGAATAATTAATACATGCTAATAATTTTTAAGCAACAAAATGGGGCATTTAATATGGAGAAAAAAAAATGGGCTTCTGAGTAGCAGCTACCCAGCCCAGATCCTTCCTAGTACTGGGGCCTTACTCAGTTTGCTTTGCAAAAGGGATTTGCTGTATCACTCAATACACTGAGTGGGCCAAATGGAGGTCACTTCCAAGTTCTAGCTATTCCTACTCTTACTGACAGTTGTTTACAAGAGCTGGCAATCAGGACATGACTGATGAGTGTCCATGTGTCTGGGCTGGACATTAGCAATGAGTTTATGAGTGCATGTTTTCATGGGGCAGTGACTGAGGCTTTACTGTGCAATTTCCCTGTGTGATGCACATTTTCAGGATCACAGATGTAGATGCCGCTCACAGTGTCTGGGTAACCAAAGCATGAACTGTGGGTGTAGGGCAGAGAAAAGGTTTTGCTTGGGGGAGTGGGGGTGGAGTTAATCCCTCATCTGTAGATGTGTCTCTCTGTTTAGTCACTAAGAGAAACATGCTCCCTGCCTGGCTGAGGACACTTAGCAAATAGCTCATGGCTTGGAAAGCCCCACAAGCTGGTGAGATCAGTAAGGATGAAAAAAAAAACAAAAAAACTAGGACAGGGATGGTGGGCCAGAGGGTGAGGAACTTGGGGGTTCCCTCCCATTCCTGAACACGCCAAATCCCCAAGAGGCCCGGCTTTTGGATGGTGGGCCAGGTAGGGCCTTGTGCAAGGGGCCCTGCAAAGAAGACAGGCAGTCTCCCCAAGGCCATGGGAACCAGATCCCCTGCCCTGGGATGCTAGCCTAGTGTTCCTTCTGTTGTCTCAGGTACAGAGACCATCAGAGGTCAGGGCCCTCACTCGGTTTTCTTTGCAAAGGGGATTTGCTCAAAGGTTAGGGAGTTGAGGGAGACTAGGAAACACAGGGAGCTCACAGGCTCTTCAGCCTGTAGCAAGGTGACTGCATGGGGACACATCCACTTCACAACAGCCTTGGTGCTACCTGAAGGTGATGCTACAGGGCAGACAGATAGGATCTGGTTGGTTCGGGGAGCCCTAGCTACCCAGCTTCAGTTTGAATGACACCTGTTTAAGAGAGGAAGGACGACCTGGATTTTGTCCCCATTCCCCATGAAGTGCCATCAAGAAGGTGGCGGACCAACGGTGCTCCTTAGGCAAGTTAGTATTCTCTAAATTAGTGGTTCTCAACCTTCCTAATGCTCTGACCCTTTAATACAGTTCCTCATGTTGTGGTGAGCCCCCAACCATGAAATTATCTCATTGCTTCCTCCTAAGTGTAATTCTGCTACTGTCATAAATTGCAATATAAATATCTGATGTCACAACCACTGCTCTCAATCATGAGGGCAGTTACACAAAATCGCCCACAAGGATCAGACGAGCAACTCCGTTGTTTAGAGTTCACCCTCTGTGTTTGTTTTACACATGCACCTGGGGGAAAAAAACTCACTTGGCTTTTCACATGCATTCACAAATGCTTCAGGGGCTGTATGGGTGGCAAAAGCC
Organism: Onychomys torridus; assembly: GCF_903995425.1. NCBI lineage: Eukaryota > Metazoa > Chordata > Mammalia > Rodentia > Cricetidae > Onychomys > Onychomys torridus. Next base: position 28,024,929 of record NC_050458.1, on the reverse strand, counting down.
AAGAGCCCTTTCTTTATCAGGCCATCTGCCAGCCTTGTATGGAAGACTGAGTGTGCATAAGTGTGGCATGGGGAGCTCAGACGAAGAACTCATGTCTCCATGCCCTCTCCTCAGTTACAATGGTTCTCAACCTGTGATCTCTTTGGGGGTCGAATGACCCTTTCACTGGTATCACCTAGGACCATAGGAAAGCTGGGCAGTGGTGGTGCACGCCTGTAATCCCAGCACTTGGGAGGCAAAGGCAGGCGGATCTCTGTGAGTTCAAGGCCAGCATGGTCTACAAAAGTAAGTTCCAGGACAGCTAGCCAGGATTGTTACACAGAGAAACACTATCTCAGGAGGCCAAGGGGTGGTGTGGGGTGGGGGGCACCATAGGAAAACATAGATATTTGCATCACAACTCATAACAGTAGCAAAGTTACAATTATGAAGTGACAACAAAAATATTTTAGGGGGCTGGAGAGACAGCTCAAAGGTTAAGAGCAGTGGCTATTCATCCGGAGGTCCTGACTTCAATTCCCAGCAACCACATGGTGGCTCACAACCATCTGTAATGGGATCTGGGGCCCTCTTCTGGCCTGCGGGCTGACATATAGGCAGAACACTGTATACATAATTAAAAAATAAATTAAAAACAACGAAGAGGAAAAAAGAGGGTGGCAACCAGCCAAGAACCCCACAGCCAAAAAAAAAAAAAAAAGGAAAAAAGGAAAAAAAAAAAATATATATATATATATATATATATGGTTGGGGGTCACCACAACATGAGGAACTGTATTAAAGGGTCACAGCATTAGGAAGGTTAATAACCACTGCTCTAATAGCTGTGCCTTAACATGTCATTGATTGCAATGGATATAATTCTGGTGGACCCAGCGTCCTTTAGGCAGAACGTAAAGCAAATTGTAGAGGCCACAGACGTTGATGGCAATATGATTCTGCTATCTGCACTGAGTGAGGCTGCAGAACAGAGAGGACAAATGAGTGCCTGTTTGTGCGGCAAGTGACCAGAGAAACTGGCATCCTCAACTCCAAAAGGCCTTTTCTCTGTGCCTCTTCTAGCTGGGGGAACCCATATGCTCCCGCACTATCCCAAATCCCTACACCAGGAAGGCCATGACTTGGCTTTGCCAGGGCCGTCTGCTCTATTCTCTCTACCACTGGCTCTGCTTGATTCCAGTGGTTCTTACTGTCCCCAGCGGGTCAATGCAGACGGGTGAAGCTTCGATGGCTTGGAGAGCAGAGGCAAAAGGCAGCGTGAGCATGAGGTCTGAAGGTAGATGCCAATGCTTTCATCAGCCAGAGAGCTGACTGCCCCCACTCTGGCACTTCCAGCTCCCATGGGCCGAGCAGAGCCGTTCATTAGAAATCCTGTTTGTCTGCGCCCTCCCTTGTGGGGGACAGGGTTGAGGAGCCTAATCCAGCAGGCCTTCAGAACCACTGAACTGCTTCACTGTGCGAGGTGGGCTAGCCGTTGGAAACGCAGGCTCCACTCTGCCCCTTGGCCACTGAACGCTGACCAACGGGACAGAGAGGAGCTCTGTTTGGGCCAGACGCCACCACCGCAGAGTCAGTCAGCATGGCCAGCAGACACTGCAGCAAGCCCTAGCTGCAGGAGTGCCATTACGTGCCTCCCACACAAATCAGATCCAGGAAACGGAGGTCTGGAACCACAAACTAAATGTACAGTCAGGCTGACCTGCCTCTCTGTTGCTTTTCTTTCCTTCTCACTTTTTCTGCAGCAAAGCCAGCAATTAGGAACTCTACAACACAGATTCCTGTGGCTCAAAGGGACCTCTGGAGGTTGTAGCTATGGATGGTTCCTCCACAGGAAGACAAGCCCATCCTATGGCTCTTGCAGGAGAAGCCTCAGCCTTGGTAAAGGGAGCCCAAGAGGTTGCTGGCCTCCTCTGGCATCATTAGAGCAGCCTGTACCTTTTTTTGTTGGTTTGTTTGTTTTTGTTTTTTTCTGAGACAGGGTTTCTCTGTAGCTTTGGAGCCTGTCCTGGACTAGCTCTGTAGACCAGGCTGGCCTCGAACTCATAGAGATCCACCCGCCTCTGCCTCCCGAGTGCTGGGATTACAGATGTGAGCCACCACTGCCCGGCGCCTATACCTTTTAAAATCATGATACTTGCTACATTTGAGCTTCCTCCTTTATCCAAGCATCTATCTCCTACTCATATCTGTGAATCTTTGAGACCGGTGTCCATTTTCTTCTTTTCTGTCTTTTCAGGACTGGGCCAGAGGCCCAGTCTAGGGGTCTAGTTAGTAAGTGTAGGTAGGTGGATGAATAGGTTAATGCATCATAGGTCAGTGTGTAGATAAGAGGGATGGGTCGATTTACAGATGAATGTGTACATAGAGATGGTTGATAGATAATGGATATATGAATAGGTAAGTAAATGGGTAGGTAAATGAAGCAACAGATAACTTAGTGGGTAGGTATGTGGAAGAATAGAAGGGCAGATAATGGGTTGACAGACACATGAGCTTTTGAGTGGGTGCACAAATGGATGCAGAAATAAGGTGGGTGGGTACATGAATTGATGGCAGTATGGACGAAACAGTGGGATGGACAGAAGAGTAAACGGATGAAGTGAATGCGTGTTCAAATGGATGGATAGGACAGAAGGATAGATAAGTGGGTAGGATGATGTATGGATGAAGAGATAGTGAACTGGTACAAAAAGAGGTGGAAAAAAGATTGCCATTAAGGTGGTCAAACATGCTCACTCTAGAATCCTGGGACTCTTGGTCCCAACCCCACCCCACCCCTACCCCCACTATGCAGAACTGCAAAACAAGACTGCTCTGTTTACAGTCACATGCTTTAGTATCAACAGTAACACTTAGGGCTTCAGCCTGATAGGATAAATGACAGCCCATCTCACAGTCAATGCTCAAGCTCAACAGCTTGTACACAGAGGGGTGCTACCCACAGGTCTGCTAAGTGCCCTTAAAAACCTGGTGGAATCCAGAGAAAGGGGTGCAAGGAAGGCAGAGGCCTTCTGTTTTTACTAGCAATGGCCCACAACTTCCCACCAAGAATGCAAGGAATGTCAGTTCTTTTGGCTTCTGCCCCAGATTGCGCACCTCACCAAGAGGTTGGGGGATATTTGGAGCTTTTTGGATTCTGGAGTTTAGATCTGCTCTCTGCAGAGTATGCAAAATTGTTTGAACTTGGTCTGAAAGGGGAACAGCTAACAAGGACCACTACACCAGCAGGCCTGTCAGCCTGAAGCTAGTTCAGCACACAAGCACTTTCTGGGACACGATATAGTTAATCATGACAAGTAACCCAAGGAAGACACTGGTGGGTGCTCTGCTGCTCTGCTGTGTACATTTGGGGAAACTGAGGCACAAAAGGTCATCCAGGGCAGAGTAAAGTGTAAGAAGAGGGGCTGGAGAGATGGCCCAGAGGTTAAGAGCACCAACTGCTCTTCCAGAGGTCCTGAGTTCAATTTCTACCACCCACATGGTGGCTCACAACCATCTGTAATGAGAGCTGGCACCTCTTCTGTGTACATAATAAATAAATAAATCTTTGAAAAAAAAAAAAAGAGTAAGAAAAGAAAAAGCCTTTGGGCGATCTGTAGTATGGAGACTAAGGGTACCTGCCCAAGTGACTTCAAGGGCTCAGTAGCCAGCTGTTTCCCATTTCCTCCATCAACAAGAAAAATGCACACAGCAAAGAACCAGCTGCCCAGAAAGAAGCCGTGGAAAAAAAAATCTTCCCTGGCGGGAGCTTCCAACCCCTTACATAGACACTAAGTTCCACTATGTATGGACAGCCTGGACCCATGCTGCAATCTCCACTACCCACTCTCACCTTAAGACTTAGAGGGGTCACACATGAGCCCCCATGTGTCAGCTTATGACGGGACATCAGGAAGCCATTCAAACTAAGCCAGACTAAGGCACAGGTACCACCAAAGGGCCACCTTGACAAGAAAGCTGACCAACAAGGGAACATGAGCTGGTCCTCAATCTAACCAGAAAGAAAGATAAACTATGAAAGTGATCTCATATTTAGTGCTCCATCCCATGCCACCATTTATTATAAGCAGCGAACTCCTAAGCGGCTCCTCCTTCCAGGCTGCAGTTAAGGGAACTTCTCCATGACTATTCTGGGCACACCATAGATGACACAGCTCCCCAAAGGCTGCTGTATTCCCTTGGTAGAGGATGTGAGAGGCAGAGCTTGCCGGCCTGCGCTCTGCCGGCCTGCGCTGGTGGCTGTCAGCTCCTCTGAGTTGGTTTGTGTAACAGAGGGGTGAAGGCAACAGCATGAATCCCGTCAGACATGAGTTCACACACAGAAAGCACTTGGAAGATGCCTGGGAAGTGCTCGGAAATTTACCTAGCTGGTACTGCATGACTTGAAACAAAACAAACACTTCCTCCATTGGCTCTGTTGGGTGCAGATCACTGCACTGTGCACACTGAATGTGGACTGCAAACAAGCCGCTGCATAATGTCCCTCAAAGAAGGAGAGAGGACCCAAAGGTCTTCTAGTTGGGCATTCAAAGCCAGTGCTCTCTGAAAGACAGTTTCCCTGGACCCCTGCCTCATCCACCAACCTCCCCACAAGAGCCACGCCCAGTCTTTATCCACCACTAACCATGTCCCACCCATAGCCTGTGGTGGGATTCAGTTGAAACAGTTTATAGGACATAAAGCTGTTCTTTCTGTCCTTCTTTAGCCTCAGATAAGGGAAATTTGAGGCCAAGAGAGCTAGGTGTCACCAACGGCACCATCCCCTAGCAAGGACAGAGGAAGAGGCTCAACTTTCTTCAATGGCACCCTGAGGAGCACTGAGCAGTTCAGGAAAGGGGTGCCATCACATGCTGCTCCAGACCTGGCTCTAGGGCTGGGTCTTTGATAAATTCCTGCATGCAGTATTCCCTAGCACAATTCCCAATACAGAGATGCCTTGGGACTCACACATGCGATATACCCCAGGAGAGCACGGTCCAGAACCAAGAATGTGGTCGCAAACTAGATGTTTCACAGCAGAATGGAACAAAGCTGCAAGCTACTGTTCAGTTCCAAGTCCTGCCCGATCCCCATTCTGGATGGTCAGAACAGGACAGAGGAGCTGGGAGTTCAAGGTCCAGCAGCTCCAGGTTCTAGACCCTGGCTCTGGGACTGACAAGATGTGGGGGAAATCAAAACCCACATCCCTGTCGGTTCTCCAAGCTCCTGCAAGCAAACCTGGCTGAATATTCTAGAAATGTAACAATTCCTGTTAGTTTTCAGCATGAATGAGCAAATGTCAACCAACCAGCTAACCAATTGATGTTGGCATCCCCACACCTGCTTGGGTACTCTGGTACCACAGGTCTAGAGCCCGGCATTGGTGTTAGAATACCAGCTCAGCCATTTTCAGCTGTGTGACTCAAACACTACACTTAGCCTCTCTAGTCTACTATTTCTCTCATTGTAAAAATGGGACTAATTAATTTTAACACTGTGTCTCCTATGATTATTATAGGAGTTAAATTATATATAACAGAAGAGGCTTAATTTCCATTGCCTCAAAATTAATAAGCACTAGATAAATGTCAGCTATGATTATTTCTTATGAAGCTAATCAACACTATCAGGAAACCATTTAAGTAAACTGATCTCACTGGTGAGGGCTTCATGTGTTAGTAGGTGGGAGATTCAACAGCAAAAAGAGGTCAACAGGGAAGACAGGCAGGGAGAACCAGACAGGAAGGCAGGAAGAGATTTCTGCTGCTGAGGGCAAGTCACACTCATACACAGCCTGGTCACCTCTCAGACCTAGAGTTTCTGATAGGTTGGATTTCTGTTCAAGGAGATATGACTGATAATTTAAGAGTGCTTTTTTTTTTTTTTATTTTTAACCGAAAGTTCGTTGCTTTGGTTTGTGAAATAAATACTAAAGGGACAAAATAAGACTACAGTTACCAAAAAAAAAAAAAAAGTTTAAGAAAAGAAAGAAAGAAAAGAGCAGCAGGAATGAGGCCAAGAGATACAGCTATGGACTAGCATTCAGGTGCAGGCCTTGTGACCATCCTCAGGACTAGGAGGGGGAGGAGGCGGGAAGCACAGGCCTGAGGAGAGGGAAGGCAATAATAAACAGAGAAATAAAAAGAAGACAGAGAGGAAATTTGCATTCTTTGAAGCTTGCTGTCCAATGCTTCAGGTCAGGATTTTGCACTGCTCTGCAAATCAGGGGTTCTGACCCCAAATCTCACCTCCTGTTTCTCCTTACCACAGCTCAGGGGCATCTGGTGGTCTCCAAAGTCAGCCTTTAAAGAACCCATCTACCCCTTGGTGCTGCAGATACACAGAAACCTAACAGATAACACCAGCACCCTGTGTCTCTCTGGCTCTAAAATTTCCAGCCCAATATTTTTATCATTCACCTTCCCTTCAGTTGTAGGGTCTCTGTGTCCTCAAGGAGAGGAATCATGAATGCTCATGTACAGCCCCTTTCCAGCTAGCTAGCTAGCTAGCTGCCTTCCTTCCTTCTTCCCTCCTCCCTCCCTTTCTTCCTTCCTACCCTTCCTTACCTCTCTTCCTTCCCTTCCCATCCCTTCCCTTCCTTCCCTTCCCTTCCTTCCTTCCTCCCTCCTCCCTTCCTTCCTCCCTCCCTTCCTTCCTTCCTTCCTTCCTTCCTTCCTTCCTTCCCTCCCTTCCCTTTCTTCCCTTCCCATCCCTTCTTTTCCCTTCCCTTTCCCTTCCTTCCTTCCTTCCTTCCTTCCTTCCTTCCTTCCGTCCTTCCATCCTTCCTTCCTTCCCTCCTCCCTCTTTCCTTCTAATTTTGTTTTTCTAAGCCCAGGTGCCTGTTGTGGGATATTAGTTGAATAGGTGTTACATTTATTTATGGAATATTTAATGTGGAATATTTAATGATGCAAAGATGTGTTGCATTCTTTTGTGTTGCATTTGTTTAACTCTGTGAAGCTGTGTTACTGTGCCTGTCTAAAACATCTGTTTGGTCTAATAAAGAGCTGCCTGGCCAATAGCTGGCAGGAGAAAGGATAGGCGGGGCTGGCAGGCAGAGAGAATAAATAGAGATGAGAAATCTGGGAACAGGGGAGCAAGAAAAAGGAGGAGAAGAGGGAAGTCAGGGGACAGCCACCCAGCTACACAGTAAGCCATGTAGTAAGAAGTAAAGAAAGTTATACAGAGTAGAGAAAGGTAAAAGCCTAGAGACAAAAGGTAGATAGGGCAATTTCAGTTAAGAAAAGCTGGGTAGAAACAAGCCAAGCTAAGGCTGGACAGTTATAATAAAGATGGTTCTGAAAGGTCTCACCCACCCACTAAAGATTTCAATGATTAGTTGGCTCTCACAGACATCCCTGCACATACTGAACATTGTGCCTGCATCACCTCCACGGTCCTTGAAACAATCCCCCAGGGGAAGTATTTCCATCACCCCTATTTTGTAAATGGGAAAAAATGAACTTGGAGAAGAAAAAGCATCTAGGCTCCTATTCTAATAGGTCATGAAGCTACAAATCCAAAGTCAAGTTAGAGTCACTCACCTTTGCCCCCATGCACCTTTGTAAGTATCTTCATTGTTTCACTGAATTTGAGGAGCAGGAGGCAGGACTTTTTGGAAAAGGACTCTGGAAATACAGTGGCAGTCACTTATTTTCTCAGTGGTGCTTTGGATCACAAACAGTAACAGTGAGTAAGATGGGGAAGTGGCCTGTGTGGTCCAGTACAAATTCATATTCTTTTGTTTTGTTTTTCGAGATGGTTTCTCTATGTAGCCCTGGCTGTCCTAGAACTCACTCTTCAGATCAGGCTGGCCTCGAACTCGGAGATCTGCCTATCTCTCTCTGCCTCCCAAGTGCTGGGATTAAAGATGTGTGCTACCACCACCCAGCTTTTCATATACATTTAAAAGTATCAAATAAGGCTCTTGAGATTTCATCTGCAAACATGAACTCACCCCAAATGAATGGCTGTGAACATACCCAATATATTCTAGACCCAAACCTACTACTTACTTCTCCCAGGAAATGTTCTCAGTCTCATGGGAAAGACAGGACACCTCAAAGAAAAGGGCACAGTAGCCATGAACTAAGAGGCCAGAGCAACTGCCTCTACTGTGGAAGCCACAAAGGAGCTTTACAGACCCTGTAGCTGGGTTTGAAACAAAGGTCAGGTGGAGAATGGGAGAAGGTGGTAAAGTCAGGAAACTTCTCCTCACAGTCTGACTGATGGCAAACACATTTACCTTTGGTGATGTGGCCCATGTACCTCTGAGTCAATGTTCCAATCTGCGTCCCTAGCTCAGGCAACATGGTGGCTCTCCCACTAAACCCCAAAGAATCTCTCAGAGTTGGAACAGATCCCAGCTCTCCAGGTGGCAGAACCTCGAATCAGAAGTCCCACAAAGGGTTAAGAAGTAACTGTGGAAAGAGGGAGAGGGCAAACACATCCATGCCCCTAACAGGTCAGCATCCTGAAAGCATGAAGCCCAGGATGCCAAGAATGACTGTGTGTTGTAGAATTACACTAAGCATTCACCTCAATTTATCACCCAATGAAAGAAAAATAGGAAAAAAAAAAAAAAGGCAAATTCCAAAAAGATGAGGCAGCCCTAAAATCAAGATAGAGAATGCCATGAACAAGTCATAGCATGGAATAACTGAAATGGAATTTCCTCCCCGTCACTGGAAGGCACAGGACCTCAGCTCCAGTGAGGGGGGCCCTGGAGTCAGCCACGTGAATCAGCCCCTTGTTTGTAGTTCCAGGGAACCAGAGTCAGGAAGAGGCTGGGTGTGGCATGTGTACTTTTCCCTTTTTTCAGCTATCACCATTCCCCCACCCCACCAAGTGTGCCCCTCTTACGGCCTCAGTAAGCCTGTGGCTTGGAAAACCCCACATGCAGAATCCCTGAGGTGATCGGTCAGAAAGCGAAGTCCTTTGGGGCAGGGGGATGTAATTCAGTCCCTAAAATGCTTGGGTAGCGTGCATGAAGAACTGGATTTGATGCACAACACTTCATGAAACGAGGTATGGATAGTGGTCCATGCCTGTAATCACAGCAATCCGAGGCAGAGGCTGAAGTTCAGGGTCATTCTCTGCTATCTACTGAGACCAGCCTGGGATCCATGAGACTGTCTGAAGTGGAGGTGGAGGATAGGGATGGAGGAGAGAAAAGAGAGAGGGATGGATTAAACTAGTGAGGACTCCATGGGAAAATGCAGAGTTTTCTGGCTTGCTGATACCGCCCCCACCCCCATCCATTCATTGGAGGCACAGTGTAATCAGCTAGGAATCCAGGAAAAGAAGCCTGAACTGGGGAGCAAAGAGCAAGCTTCCTCTTAACGCTGGTCCTGCCAGCCACGCCTGCATTCACTGTCCCCCAGGAGACCAAAAGAGCCGAGGCACAACTTCCTGTCATCCTCCTGAGCAGTGGCTTAAGTTTGTCGCTGCTAGAGACTCCAGGAGAACAGTCACTGTCAACAGAAAGGCTCCTGTCACCTCCCCAGGCTGCAAGGACTCAACCTCGTGCAGGTCTGATGTCCTCTTGTGCACCTAGAGGCAGCAACCCTGCCATCTAAGCACTGAATGTAGACACTTGTGGTAGCAAGCAGTGATGTAGGAGAGTGGATTCAGAAGCTCCAGGGAAGGAATGTCAGCTTAGAGTCCTTGCTAGCTGGGGTAGCCTCCATTTCAACACTTGCAATATGAGGATTATATAGCCTCTAACTTTGGGAACTGCTAGAAAAATTAAATTGAACCCTGGTACAGTAGGGGTGTTCAATAAAATAGAAGAATCATGTAAAATCCTGGCCATCAGGGCGCCACACCTACATCTTCAACCATCACAGTGATGATGACTTTGACATTTCATACAGGCATGAGAATCAGGCTCACGCCAGCCCACGGAAGCATCAGGAAGACATGAGCTTCACCAAGCAACAAAAGAGCCCACTGCCTCAGCCTCCCCCCAACACACCAAGTCTAACATGGGAAGCAGAGGGTATCAGATATGTTGTTTAAGCCATTTATCGCTGGTTCATCGCACCAAAGGGGCCCTGATCTGATCAGCCTTGCCTGGATTTCCCCTTTGCCCTGTTGTTTGTTGTTATCTAAACATTTATCATCCTCAGGAAGATGCAAATGCTACGTGAATTCACAATGTACTGTCAATGAAACCCTCCCAGCCATTTGGAGGATTTATCTTTGTGCTAACCAGAGAACAAATGAAAGCTAGGAATGTCTTAATTAACTCCATAGGCATCAGCTGGGTATTTCTTCCCTCACCCCAGCCCCTGTCTTGCTGTTAGTCAATGAAGACAGGGACTCTACAGAAACACATCCCAGATAGTTACTAAGAGGGCCTTGCTGTGATGGCAGGGCAAGAAAAGAGCTCCCATTTGAAAGAAGACAGGCTCAGCTCATCCCAAGAGCTGTCATAGACTGGGATTCTCTGCAAGCTCCTGACCCTCTCTGTGAAGTCACTTGTAAATTGGTAGCCAGAAGACTAATGACAAGGTTTTGTCTGGCCCTTGGTTTGTGTTGTGGCTGTCCTAACTGTATTTGATTTAACCCCAAACCCTTCCCCACAAAGAGAAACTGTTACAGTCCACTTTACAGGTGAAGAAGCAGAGGAGGAACTTGCCTGAGACTGTACCTGAACGCACCAAGTTGATAGTCAACCAAGGCCACCCAGATTACATGTCCTCAAGTCACTGCTCCAGGTTAATGAGACAGAAAATATTCAAGACTGTGATGCTGAGGAAGGCCAGGGTGGGAGACTGGCTGGACTTCCGTTTCCTCACTTTTGAAATGAGGACAGAAACCATTCATTGGACTACTACAATGAATCAATGAGATAAAGCCACAGAACACTGTAAAAGACTAAAAAATACTGAACAGTAGGACAGAGTGATGTCTCGGCACACTGTCCTACACTGAGGAGGTGCTCCCTAATCATTCAGGGAATCCAGATAGCTAAGCCCTGACTGAGGCAACCTTGTAGCTTTCCTGGGAGGATTAAGGTAGGACTAAGTGAGAAGGCTGACTTCTCAAGTATGGTTTACGTCCATCTTAAGGAGAAGCATTTTTCTGCAGTATCAGCACTCTTAGATTGTCCTGTCTATGACTGCTTCCTGCTTCTTTACATGCTTGTAGCCCTCCTGAGGATGTGCCTAGCTCTGATGTAACCTTTCCTCTTTGTTCCTTCAGAGAGCAGTAGGCTTGTCCCCTCAAGCTCCAGGATAGGCCCCAGTAAAGCGTGGCTGGGGACAGAACTGCTCCTCTCCTCGTGGTATGTGTCTTGGATGAAGCAAAAGACTGAGCTGCTAACACTAACAGTTAGGTTGACTGGTCACAAAACTACAGCACCAATAAGAACTGCCAATCTAAGCAGGGTATACATGTCACACTGTAACCCCAGCCCTTGAAAAGCTGAGTTGGGTCTATCAACACAAGTTCAAGGGCAGCTGGGGTTATGTAATGACCACAACAATAAAACAACTGCCAGTATTCATGTACAAGAAATGCAAGTCCAGAAGGAAATTCTCCCCTCTAGAAGGGGCTCCCCCAGGCATAGTACTAGGACATTATATGAGTGATGCACCCTCAATGCAACCATGGAGCCCCAGCAGAGCAAACAGAAGAGTAGGCATGAGGACCCTGCTGATGTCATCTATTAATGTGCCAAATAGAACAGGGAAGGGAGGTGCGCCTATATACCAACCCAGCCTGGTGCCTCAAAGCAGCATGAGGCGTCAAGCCATTAGACAAAAACTGGTCCAGTCCAACTGGTTCAGGGTCTATGTATTAATTTTTCATTGTGGAGGACACTTAAGATGCCGAGAGGAGACCTCACCGAACACAGTTATTTTGTAATTAGCATCCCTTGGTGTTCTATTTCTAGTCATGGAGAGAGAGAGAGAGAGAGAGAGAGAGAGAGAGAGAGAGAGAGAGAGAGAGAGAGAGAGACAGAGAGAGAGACAGAGAGAGAGACAGAGAGAGAGACAGAGAGAGAGAGAGAGAGAGAGAGAGAGAGAGAGAGGAGAACCTCTCCAGTTTTCCATGTGTGACTTTCCTTTTCTCTTGTCTCTCTTAAGATTTTCCACAGCAGTGAACTTCTTTCCAGAAATTTCCAATCTTGAATTTCCACAAGCAACTGTGCTGATGCCCCATGAGATGTCCTGCTAGGGGGGATCTCAATCATCTCCTTTTTCCCCAGTGTTCCTGGGCTGAGCCAAGCTGTGGAACTGCCCAGAGTGCTCACCTCCAATTAAGATGGCTCCTCATGGAGTCATGGCAACCTCACCTCCATCCCCAATGAGGCGCCCCTCTCTCAACATGCCTAGGGTACCCAGCGCACCAAATCTGCAATGGTGCCTGGACCCTTCATGCCTGGATTGGTGATATCAGCAAAACTGATGCCTCAGGTGGCCATTCAGTGCCATAGCTACACTGCTCTCCCTTACCTCTGCAACGGCTCTCTTTTCCTGTTCTTGCAGAAGGACCCCAACTTACTGTTCCTTCCATGCCCTGACTCTGGAGTCTCCCCGGGTATTTATCTAGTCTCCTTCCAGAGTTTAGCCCACATAGTCACATCCTAAGCAGGATCCTGTACCAGTCCCTACTGATGGACACAGGTACACAGATGTGTACCACCCATTCCTGCCCACCCCCCAAGAAGTTCCCTAAGCTTCTTGGGAGAAGAACCTCAAAAAGCTGAAGGCTCTACCTAAAAAGCCAGGTGGCCACATGTAGACAGATTGCAAATATTGCAAATGTGCCCTACATGCTGGACTCCTGGGGACACATTCTGCTGTGTACCTAGACACTCACTGCAGGCCTGCTTGCAAAAGCAGGATCCTACAAGTGACCCTCCCCTGGCCCCCAAAGGCTGGACTGAACAGACAATAGCACCACAGTTAAGCCCAATGCTGAATGACACCGTACCACCCGAGATGGAGAACTGCTGAAACACAAGCAATGGAGCCCAGGAAGGCCTCCACACAGATGTGAACCAGAAGGGCACCACTTGACCCACTGGACCCAAGTCCAAGAGTGGAGCTTCTGTGAACACAGGCAGGACAGCTTCTCACTGTCTTAGGTTTTGTTTTCCTTTATTTCTTCAAAGGCACTGGCCCAAGGCAAACAAGCCACATCCTCCCGGTGGTGCGTGTTAATCCTGTGGGTAGGAACAGTGCGTTTGTCAAGTGGCCCTTTGTGACTGCCACTGTCTAGATAACTCACATTACACGGAGAAACAGCCTCCAAATTCCAAAGCAAATTACTGAAGAAGGATAGACTTTCTGGGAGACTTGGGGAATGAACTGGGAGGATTCCCAGTGTCACAGAAAGAGGCAAAGCTGCAGGGTGCTAGCAGTCACAACCACTGTCTGGCTCCAGCTCTGAGGCGGGCAAGGGCTGCATGGCCTGTAAGGAATTTGCCAAGTCCCCTTCTCTGTCACTGGAGGCTCGGGACCCTGACATTTTGTTCTGCTGTCACTCCCTGTGGATCTCCCTCAGTTTCACATCCAGATCTCAGTTGTCCTCTAGGCATCTACCCAAGTATCACAACACCTGGTCAGTCAGTCACCCCAAGTCAGAGCCTTCCCCCAAATCCTAAGAACTACCTTAGCTGATTTGAACTCAGAACCTGGCAAAGTAGGGTTGGATTATGATTTTGCTAAGCATTAAGCTCGAGGAAGAGAGTTACACCTGGCTGGTTTCCCACTTCAGTGCATTCATTTTACCATAGACAGCTTCAGAAGGGAGGAGAGGAAAGCCTAGAGAGGCCAACTGATCTATTGGAGGCCACACAGCCAAAAAGCTGTTATACTTCGTTAGTACCAGGTTTTCTGATACTCCAATTGTTCCTCAGAGCAGTTCTCCATCTAGAAAATTATTTTTATTATTGTAAGTCTTTTCATGTGTCCTAAACATGCAACAAAGAGTTTCTGGTGACTAGGGATGAAGAGAAAGCTGGAAGCTGGTGGCCTGATGTTTATTCTTTTAAGTCATCAGGTCTTGCTAAATAGCCCAGAGCCTTGTCTCTTCAGTGAGCCAAACACTGGGAAGAAGAGGCACATACTCACCCATTCTGACACAGGTTCCCAGTAGCCACAGCCTAGTCTTGCTCCACTGCAGGCAAGATCTTTGGCTCAGTGACTATACTGCCTCCAAACTCACTCAGGGATACCAGGGCTTGGGGAAAGGGTGGGAGGTCACACAGATGGCCTCCTGGAATCTGCCTCCTTTGTTAGCTCTGAATACTCACAGGAAGAAGGGCCTGTGTGATCCTCAAACCTACAGGCTGTGGCTAGAAAAGTTCACCAGCCTCCAGGATCTTCCTTGGGGAGAAACTAAAAGGCAGACACTAGCAGACCCAGCCCTGGTGCAACTCAAAGGCTTTAGGGTTTGCAGATGAATAAAATAGGGCCCAGTGGAGGGAGAGCAACCAGCTATGAAACAGCAAAACTGCAGAACCTGGCTGATTTTGCTACAAAGGTAATCTTTCAAATGAGCATTGAGAGTTGAGTGTGATCCAGGCACTCAATATGTACTTAAGAATGAACACTCAGCTGAGTGGTGGTGGCACACGCCTTTAATCCCAGCACTCAGGAGGCAGAAGCAGGAGGTTCTCTGTAAATTCAAGGCCAGCCTGGTCTGCAGAGCGAGTTCCAGGATAGCCAGGGCTACACAGAGAAACTCTGACTTTGGGGGGAAGGGGGAATGAACACTCTAACATAACTTCTCTGAATTATCACATGTACTGTCTGTCAATATCACAGCTTAAGACATAGTAGACATGAACTACCCATGTGAAGGTCTTCTTTTATATTTCCTGGGAAACCCAATGAGAACGCTGTCCATCTGCTGTCTCCACAGCCTCACACAAATATTACATCGCATAACAAGCTGGCCTCCAGTGTTTATGATCCAGGAGAAGTTTCTTTCAAAGACAAACAGGTTTCCTTATTTAAACCAAGAACAAATGACAGCTTATGGGCCCTTGGCCAGTTCTTGTAAATAAAGTTTTATTGGCACACAGCTACACCCACTCATTTACATACTGCTGCTGGCAGCTTTCCAGAAGTAGAAGTAGTGTGGATGAGTGGTGGGGAACTGCAAGGCTCCCAAAGCTGAAAATATTTACTTTCTAGCCCTGGATAAGAAAAGTTTGCCAAACTTTAATTTAGACATAAATACAACCCACTCAGCATGCTGTGCTAACTAGGAAACCCGGAGCTAGATTGAATGTTCAATTTCCGAGAGTCATGACACATCCTCAGCATTTTCTTATTTCTCTGTGTCTGTGTATTTTGATCTTCCAATTCTACTTCAACATTTATTTAAAAATAACTAATATTCCCTGAGTACACGTTATATGCCAAAAAACACTGACTCAGGCACTCAAATGCATACTTTTATTTAATACTCACTGTAAAGCCGTGGGGAAGATAGCAGCCTCCAGTCATTGAGGAGAAATGAATGAAGGAGATGAAGTCACCAGCCGACTGCACAGTAGGAGTATTTACTACACTGTGATTCAACCCAGAGTAATGGAGGGGCTGAATGGAATACTCCGGGTGTTCAGTATGCACAAGAGAGTGGACAGGACCCACACAGTGCCTGCAATCAATGCCTCACGTGATTACAAAATGCTCTGAGAGGCTGTGAACATGGCCTAGTGGTTAAGAGTACTGGTTGCTCTTTCAAAGGACCCTGGTTCAATTCCTAGCACCCACCTTACAGCTCACAACTGCCTGTAACTCCAGTTCCAGGGTATCTGGCCTGCAGACATGCACACGCAGCACAGACATCCCAGACACATAAAATAAAGATAAATAAGATGCTCTTGGTAGGGCAGGTTTTCTGTTGTCGTGTGTGTGTGTGTGTGTGTGTGTGTGTGTGTGTGTGTGTATGTTTTGCTGCAGATCAAGGTAAGCAGCCATCTCATAAGGAATCTTCCAGACTCAGAGAGAAGCACCACGGCCCACAGTCTCACCAGACGCTAAGTAGTAACCCATGTCACAGACTCTAAGATTCTGCTCCTGCAATGTCATGAGTTCCCCATTGCCACAGTACCACACCTATAAACAAGGACCAATACTGCATACAAATCAAGGTCCCTTTAAGGCTAAGAGGCATACTTATACTCTGGAAATTGGGATCATCTTTCACTAAGTTAGATTCCTATGCTCTTAACAGTGCAATGATATGTGGGACATCAAAGGCCTCATGCCCCAGTCACAGTTCTTTACAAATGTATTAAAGCACACACACACACACACACACACACACACACACACACACACACACACATTTTTCTCTAAAACAGGCTTGCCTGTCTGCAACCAAAATCATCTTCAGTCCATATCGACCCACTCAGAGAAACACTTGCCAAGCAGCAGTGGGGGTAGGGAGGCCGACAAGTCCAAGTGTAAGCAAAGCTTCTGGGACCTCCAAGGAGAACCAGGATGACCTTGGCAACTATCTAGATCTCTCTCCCTCAGTGTCTTCAAATGTGAAGTAGAGGGCCACACCTACCCCACCAGATTAGGTGGTCCAGTGGCTTAGTCCAAGCTCATACTCAGCCCCACAGAGCTCACCAAGAGCCCTGGAGAAGAAAGAGGCTCAGATTTTTTTTTCACTTCAAATCTGTGCCGACACCCTGGGGCTCCCAGCACCCCTGTATGGGGACAGGTCCAGGGTGCTGCTAGGCAATTTCCAGGCTAGAGGATCTAGGGAAACAGGCCCCCAAGGGGCATGTGCATCCATCAGCACAGAAGCCCATTAAGGAAAACCAGTCTCGATAATAGCACTCAACAGGACACATGCCCCATCAGACAGCCAAGGAATGATTGAGGAGGTGAACCAGAAACAGAAATGCAGCCTACTCTTGCAGCCACAGGAGGGAAAGGCAGAGCTGCCAGGGCCCTCAGAGTCACCAGGACCAACATCATCACAACCAATGCCACCAGCACCACCAGTACCAGAGCAGTAATCCTGCCAACATCAAACACACCAGCACCAACAATGCTAATTAATCATCCATCTGGTGCGATCCGTGGTCTCTGGGCCTGGTGCTGTAGGCTGGAGGTCCTAGAAGCTACATTCACGTGTCTGCCTGTCTTGCGTTTGTCATCCTAGAGAAAGTGTCATAATAACCCTTTCATTCCCAAGTACCTCAGCTTAAAAGGAAAATCCACAGAGTTTTGAAGATGCAGGCCAAAAGAAAAAAGGTGACCTGCCCCATGCTACAGTCACTAGAGAGGATAAGAAAGAAGCGGAAGTCACATCTCTCAGCTCCAGGCAGTGTGGTCCAGGGCTGTGGAATCAGGCAACACTGTGTTCCCTGGGGACACCTACTTTGCCTCTCTGTACTCATCTCTATAACAGTAGCCCAGATGTCTAACAGTGTCTGTCTGCCCCGTGGCTCTGTTCTGACGCATGTGTGGTTCAGTGTTTGCCAGGCATCCTGCACAGTGGCTGGCCTCATAAATGGTGATATTTGCTACATCCGTGTCCACAGGATGCAGCCTCGAGCCACCGTCTTATTTCTCACGGTTATGGTTCTGTGTTTTTTGTTTTGTTTTGTTTTGTTTTTTTTTTTGGAAGCCGGAGCCCACCCTCACCCTCTTGTGAGAAGTAGGAGATAAAGAGAACCACCACAAAAGGGTCATTCAAGGGAGTAACCAATAAACGAAGAGAAAGGGAGCTGTGAGCCGCGTGATAAGTGAGGTGCAGCTGTTTCAAAAGGAGAATGGAGGGAGAGGGTATGAAGACATGAAGAGGCTAAGAGTCTCAATGGCCGCTCCCTGACATGACTCCACTCACCACCCTGGCTCAGGCAGATCCATAAGCAGTGCTCCAAACGCCCATCCAACAAGGCCTCCCTTTCCAAAAGCACAAATCCCCCTAGACCATGAGTGCTGATCCCCCAGCCTGATCCAACTCCAGCTCCCAATCCTAAAGGAGTCCCTAAAGTCTTTTTTCTCAGGTAGAGAAAAGAGGACTCTAGGTTTTAAGGGCTCAAGAGCAACTACAGAAGTAAGTCCCACCACTTACACCTCCCGACCTAGAGGAAAAATTTCCCCCTTCAGCTGACCCTACTGGTCCTGTACAAAACACCAAGCAGCCATGCCTCTAGCTTCTAGCTTGGCCTTTTCTAGCATATACCTATGCAAATCACAAACCTCCAGGCTCTTGACTACAGAGTGGAGACACACTACCCACCGGAGGGACTGCTGGACCCAGTTACACACTTGTTCCGAAGGACCATGCTCCTATTCTCTGTGGGGCTGCAAGAAAACCACAATGGGTCACCATCTCATCAGACGAACTCTGCCGCAGCAATGTACTTGCTATGTGTCTAGCCTTTAAGCAAGACAGTCAGGCTCTCGGACTCCTAAAGCATAAAGTCAGTGCACATCCAGGAGCTGTGAATAACGGCAGACCATAACCACAGGACTCTGTTTACATGAGCAGCTCAAGAAGGCCCGCCTAAGAGTTCTATCACTGTCACACTAGACCTAGAAGCCCATCCCAAGCAGACCCTATCTATCTCAAGTGCCACAAATGGTGGTGACCCTGAGCCCTGTGCTACTTCCTGCTGGAGCTACCACTCACAGTCCTGTGGGTAGCCCGGCACTTCAGTGAACATCCCTGGGTTCAACCAACCTTGCAACCCCAGAAGGATCAAGCTTTCTGCCAGGAAAACTGCAGAACCACGAGAGCCTCGGTTGTCAAGTCCGCTGCTCCCTCCAGCTGGCAGAAGGCTCCTTTTCCTTGCTGATTACAGGCCTGAAGCTCAGCCTTCCCATGGGTTTCAAGAACTACAACCCTTAACAGACTCTCCAGGCCAAGCCACATTGCCTGATGCAAAGTCTAGCACTGTTTACCACGCTGTGCTCAGAAAATTTTCAGGGCCGAGTAACACTCACCCTCCCTCCCCAGGAGCTGCCCTGCACTGGAACTGCCCTGACCCTGTGTCAAGCTTCGGGCACATGTTGTGCACGTAATTCCAACCCCATGATAGAAGAGAATACAGACTTCAGCCGTACTGAAGAGGGGCACCCAACCGTTGCTTGTCCTGAGTCACATAGGGTGGTAGAGATTTAAACCCAGAACAGCCACCTGCAGACACACACATCTCACGGTAACAACCATTTGGTCTCGTGTTCTCAGCTCTAGGCATAGAGCCAAGAAATGATTCTATTGTGTTTGTCTCCCCCATGGAACTGCCAGTCTTAATGCATTAACTGTCACATCTTCATTTATCCTTTCTGCAGCATGAGTACACTTGCCAGGTACCCACTGAGTCTCAGAGACACAGACATCCTCCTCAGGCCTTGGCCTTCAAGACACTTACAGTCTAGAGGACAAAAACAGAAATAAGAACCTTCAATCAGTAAGTGCCCGTCAACCTGGGGAATAAGGGTGGTTCCATGGAGAATTCTCTTTTCTCATTATTACCATTATTGTTGTTGTTGTTTGGTTTTTGTTTGTTTGTTTGTTTTCATTGTATATCAGCCTTGGTTGTCCTGGAACTTACTCTGTAGACCAAGCTAGCCTCCACCTCAGAGCTCTGCCTCCTGGTATTAAAGGTATGTACCACTATCTCCCAGCTCTTATTTTGTAATTAGAAAGACTTTTACTTTTTGTCTTTCTCCCATAGGTTCCTGGCATTACACCAAATATATAAATGGACACAAAGGACAGCAGATCTTCTCCTAACAGTCACATCAACAGAGAGCTCTCAACTACCAGCCAGGACAGCCTGACCTAAAGCACAGGAATATGTCAGAGACACTTCATCAAAAGGAGATGGGTCTTGGGGACTTACATTTTAGAGGGAGCTCGAGAGATCAGAGCATGGAGTCAAGGGTAGAGATACAGTCTTCTCAGCTATGGTCCTTGTCCCCAGTGGGCATCCAGGCTCAAAGAATCCATTAGGCCACTTGTAGCATCCCAAGGCAAGCCAGGTGTGTTGTTCCAGAATCTGCATCCACCAGCATCACTCCCCAGGCAACTGCATCTTACTGTAAATCCATAGGGTTGAGAAAATCCCCAAGTGAGGCTCCATGTGGTCTGCAAGCACAGCCTGCTGGAAGGCATCTTCTTACCATAGTCATGTGAAGGTCAGGCCTGAGACAAGGGAGGAGAAGAAAACAGTGTTGGCACAGTCACAGACTACAGCAGCAACCGCTACTCCTTCCTTTTATTTGACACTGAGCTGTGCACACAACACTCCCTGTGACACTGGTACCCAAGTACAGGCGAGTGGGAGGCCTGGGGGTGGGGGGGGGGGGGGGGGGGGAGAAGAACCTTTAGGAAGTGCCACTAAGCCATTTGCTACCTTCCAGGTAAGAGCATTTTAGCTGCAGGAGGATGCACAGAACTGCCCCGGAGGAGGAGAGTAGGACCTGACTGTGCCCACAGTGTTGATGAAGAGCCAATTATTGGCTTGCCTGGACTCACAAAAGACGGGCCTGGCACCTAGCCAGGTTCCCCTGCAGGTCTGAAAGGTCCCAGTAGGGAGCTACTAGGCTTAGAGGCTTAGGGGGTCAGCTGGTCGGAAGTCAGTCTTTGTTTTGTTTCTGTTTAAAGGCGACCGCATAGGGCTGGCCTGGTTCCAGGTCCTGCCCTGCTCTGTGAGCTGTTTCTCCAGGATGGGGGCATGGGGCATGTTACTTCTCGTATTCATTCAGCAATCCCTGGGTCCTTCTCTGCTGGTCCAGCTACTATGTCTTCGGCTCCTCAATCCAGTGCATTCACATTATCCCAGAGATCACAGAGTTTGGGGCCTGGACTTCTCCAGCCACCTGAGAGCACTAATGGTCCTTCACGGAGCATCTGTCATACATTCTGCTAGGAGCCCTGGCCTACCACATCCCACGTAATGTCCCAACCGTCTGGGATTCTCTAACCAAGTTAGCAGAATAATACTTGAGACAATTGAGGGCGATTCACACTAGTCAGAGAGCATCCAGAAGGTAGGCAGTCTGTCTTCCAAAGTCTGAGCCTCCATACGGTGGGTGTCCTCCATTATCCTGTGAGGAATACCTACCCAAGATGGCAATAACTAAAAATTCAGATATTTCACACATATGCGATCTCATTTCATCTTCACACATGCACACAAAAGCTAAGGGTTATAAAATTGTCATTTGGTTGCCGAGATAAGAAACTTGAGGTCCGGGGCAACAACCGGGAGGAGCCTGTAGTCCATTCTATCAGAGGGGAAGACATACAGAGGAGAGTCTGGGTGGGCCGGGGTGGAGGGGGGGGGTATAGGGGAGGGGGGGGGCAGCTGTGATTTACACCATAGCCTCAGTTAACAGTAGGGGAGAAGAGGGGGAGCACATTATTAAATATTTACTGAGGCCCACAGGCAAATCTGAAACCAGGTTTATTTTGTCATGGTCAAGTCCATTAAAGTCCTGTCACCTAAGGAAGAATTATCACACGGCTGGTTCAGTATTACTGTAGCCAACTGGTAGCTTCGGACCAAGGGCAGAGGCGGCAGCGTGGATGCTCAGGAGAAAAGGGACCACACCATAGTCTCACCTGGCAGAATATCATGGGGGGCTTGCTACAAGAGGGCTTCAGGCATCCTCAAATCCAAATGCTTCGCTCATAGAGAGCATTCTCTTTCTATCTACTGCTTACATGCTGTGGAGCTAAAATCAAGAAGACAGACCGACCCCAGGGACCAGCCACTTAATGGAGCAGACAGGCATTCTGCAGAAGACAATCGTTTAAAAGTGATACACAGGGAAGCCAGGTGGTGGTGGTGAAAGCCTTTGATCCCAGCACTCAGGTTGCAGAGGCTCCTGAATTCTCTGAATTCATGGCCAGCCTGGTCTACACAGCAAGTTCCAGAACAGCCAGATCTGTTACAGAGAGAAACCTTGTCTTGAAAAGAAAAGAAAAGAAAAAAAAAAAAAAAAGGAGGGAGGGGGGGTGCTCCACAGGGACACTGTCACACAAGTCTACTTATGTGGAGTAGATGCATGCCCTTTGAGTCTAGGCTCTCTGCCTCATCACATCATCTTCTCACAGCCTACTGCGGTCAGCTGGCCATGCCTGGAAGGCATCCAGGAGGAGGCTCATCAGGAAGCATGCTCTAACTTAGTGACACAGAAATGGCCCCACTATAAAATACAGCCTCGGGTCCTTTCTCTTGGCTGGGTCTCTCTCCTCCCTGTCTCCCAGATTGTCAGGCCCAAATGTGTCACTTCCTTTGTGACCCTCCCTCCTGGATATTTGTTCCAGCTGACCCCTTCCAGCAGACACTGGTAAGAAACACAAGCTGCTTCTGTCCCCTACGTGACACCCGCAAAGGAAAGACCTTTGTGTATCCACTCTCTTGAACACAGGTGAACTGAGGAACGCTTTGCAACCTGCAGGGACAGTCCAAGCAAGGTGCGGTCCCCAAAGAAGGAGAAACAGATTCCTGGCATCCATTTTATGTCTCAGTGTGTATGACTTCGTGTTCTCCCCCACTCTTCCTCAAGGTCATCTCCACACTACATGTATGTATGCACACACATCTGAGTTTCTCACTCCCCTTCTCTACCTTCCAGCACTGCCCACTCTGCTGTTAACATCAGTAGATGCCAATTCTAATGCCTGGGTAATTCAGCCAAAGGACCACAATACTGACTGCAGGACCTGAAAAAACAGTCCTGGGAGGTCAGGCTGGCCCAGCCTCACGGCCCTCCACCCCCTCTCTCAGTTGGAAAATTAAGATTTCTTAAACACAGCAAGGAAGACATCTCCTTCCCTCCCTCACTGGAATACAGAAGCAGCAGTCACCAAGACACTTCTCTGTAATCCAGGGACCAGGTCTTGTCTACCCTAGGAAGACACTTCAGGGTCTGATCTTAGACAACGCTGTAAGTATCCTCCTGCAGACTCCATTTTTGCTTATTTCCTTTCTTCCCCAAGGTGCTGGATTAACAGGGATCAGCTGCTTCAGAATCCTTGAGTCGTCCAGCACTGGTTCCTCCTCACACCCATGCATTCAGGAAATAGAACATGAAGTGACCCAGTAAGCCAGAAAGTGAGTCCACATGTGGGGTCATGGCCTTTGTGGCCTCTGACATCCTTTGAAAGTATCTCTTTGAGGCACTAGGGAGATGTTCCTATAGAGTCAGAACTGGATTCAGTTCTCAGCACCTACATGGTGGCTCACAGTCTGTCCTGGGAGATATGACACCTTTTCTGACCTCCACTAGCACCAGGCACACCCATGGTACACATATAATGACATGTAAACAGAACACCCAATGAGTAATATAAATCTTTAAAAAGAAAGAAAGACAGCTGGACAGTGGTGGCACATGCCTTTAATCCCAACACTTGGGAAGCAGAGGCAGGCAGATCTCTGTGAGTTCAAGGCCAGCCTAGTCTACAGAGAGAATTCTAGGACAGCCGGGGCTACCCTGCCTTGACAAAAAGGAAGGAAGGAAGGAAGGAAGGAAGGAAGGAAGGAAGGAAGGAAGGAAGGAAGGAAGGAAGGAAGGAAAAAGGGAGAGAAGGAGGGAGGGAACAAAAAGAAAAAGAAAGAAAACAGAAAAGAAAGAACGAATGAAAGAAAGAAAGAAGGATTTCTGTTCAATTAAAAGAGAGGAGCCTCTTCTGGGTTCATCTGTTGAGATATGCAGAACAGAGTACTAAGCATGTAGTGCGCTCACAACCCAAGCAGAGTCACCATCACCCTGGACAATTGGGACCATGGTAAATGAAGCTTGAGAGATGCAAATTGAACTCACTGGAGTTTGCTAAGGTAACAAAGGCTGTGAAGGTTCACCTTGCTCTCTTATTTGACCCACTGAGAAGCATGCTAAGGGTGTGCCCATGAGGGTGTTTGCAGGAAGGATTAACTAAGGGGGTCAGATCTGCCTGAATGTAGGCTTGGGTCTGTGTGAAAGAAATGGGAAAAGCAGCCTCTTGCAGGCATCTGCTTTTCTCTGGCTGCTGGAAAAGCACCGCTCTCCTATCACAATGGTCTTAGCCCTCTGAAACAGTCAGCCAGAATAAATCGGTGATGGCTACTCTTAGTTGTCAACTTGACTCCATTTGGAATTAACTAAAACCCAAATGACTGGACACACCCGTGAGGGATTTTTTTTTCTTTTGTTTTGTTTTGTTTGTTTGTTTGTTTGGTTGGTTGGTTGGTTGGTGGGTGGGTGGGTGGGTGGGTGGGTTGGTTGGTTGGTTTTTTTGAGACAGTTTCTCTGTGTAGCCTTGGCTGTCCTGGAACTCACTATGTAGACCAGGCTGGCCTCAAACTCATAGAGATCCATCAGCATCTGCCTCCCAATGGCTGGAATTAAAGGTGCATGTGTGTCACAACATCTAGCTTGAAAAAAATTTTTTTTTCTTAATGAAATCATTTGAACTGGGAAGACCCACTTCTAATCCAGATTTTTGGCATGAGAGAACACACCCTTAATTCAAATATTTTGCATTGGGAAGACACACCCTTTAATCTGGACCACACTTTCTGCTGACAGCTTAGGACATAAAAGAAGGAAGCTTGGCTCTCATTAGCAGGTCCTTTCCTTCACTGGCATTACAACCTACTTGTTTGGAATTCCAGTGTACACTGAAGAGCAACATCCAGTCTCATGAACTGAATAACTACTGGATTCTTGGACCTTTCACTGGCAGATAGTCATTGTTGGACTAATTGGGCTAATTGGACCATAGCCTGTAAGCATTCTGATGGGATTTATTATATACATTATATATATATATACATATATATACATATATATGTGTGTATGTATATATATAATATACATACACATTCATTCTGTAAGTTCTGTTCTTCTAGAAAACCCTAATACAAAATCCTTCATTTAAGCTGTTTTTTCCCTCTCAAGCATTTGTTCATAGACATAGTAAAACTGACTCACACAAAGTGTTTGGTTTCCTTGTTTACAGGACTGCTCAGAACAGAGCAGGCAGGGCCAGCAGCTCCTGGGGGGCGGGGTGGGGGGCACTCTAAGCCTTAGCTGGGGAGAACAGATCCAGGCTAGTTAAGGACTTCCTACCACCGCTGGAGAAGCCGGTAAAGGAGTTAAACCTTCTCGCTCAGTTCTCCCCAAGCCACTAAGAATAGTAAATATAAGAAACTCTCCTCAGGACCTCAAGATTACCTCGGGAGACCCCTCTCCTGGAGTATGAGAAGGGCTCAGAGGGGCAGCCTCTGGGCCACAGGAAGTTGAGAGAGAAAGTAGTCAGCTCCCTGCAGGCTGGAGGAAGACCACAGGAATGTCAAGAAAGGGAAGGGTTAGTATGTAGTGAGAAGGAAGAGGACTTTCTTTTCTATCCCAGGACACAGCTAGTTGTCTCATCTGATTCTAACCTGCTTAACATTCAGGCCACAGTGATGACAATTCCCCCAGCTCATATCCATAGAGCATCATGGAGACCGGAGACCTTGCATACCAATAGCCCCAGCACTGTGACACCTCCTACCGCCCCTAGCAGGCAGGAACCAGCCCCATCCTTGCACTATGAGCAGAATGAGTCACAGGAGTATGATAAGATGGACTGGAATGAGGGCTCCTTATCCTAACCCATAGACATTCCATTCCAGCTACTACTGCACAGCACATCTCACACAATAACCCTCTTCCGGACCCGTCCATCCCCTTAGTGACTTCTCATTCAACAAAGGCCTTTTCATCCCCATGTGGCCACTCCCAATCTTCTCCTAATCCCTTGTGACTGACCCCCCCCCCACTAATCCATCACTGTCCCTTCCCAGTGCCCCCAGAGCATGACATCATTGATTTTAAACCCCAAGCCTGTTGTCATCTCGGGTCTTCAGTATGTAGAAGTAGGATGTCCTAAAAACATGAGGACACAGATGTATTCTCTTCATCCCGAGCCCCACATTGCTTGGCACATCCCAAGACCTCTCTCAGTCGTAAAGCTGTGAGTGGCTAGGACCACGCAAAGCCTCAGATCCACATCATCTGATGAGCCTGGCAGCTGCTCAGTGTTCAGGGGACTTCATGAGACCAGACATGCTGGCACACGCTTGTAATCCCTGTATCTTCAGACGCTCTAGTGCTGAAGCAGGGAGATCACAGATTCAAACTCAGTCTGACCTCCAGAATTAGTTCAAAGGCTAGCAGTTAAGCAATTCTCTATCTTGATTTTTTTTTTTTTTTTAATCTTAAGGGGCTCAGGTGAGGATTGTAGTTCCATTGTAAGAGTGCTTCTTGAGGGACTGGAAAGATGGCTCAGTAGTTAAGAGCACTGGCTGTTCTTCCAGAGGACCCGGGGTTCAATTCCCAGCACTCACATGGCAGCTCACACTATCTATAAACTCAAGTTCCAGGGAATCCAACACCCTCACAGACATATATGGAGGCAATATATCAGTGTACATAAAATAAAAAATTTTGAAAAAAAGAGTGCTTGTTGAACATGCATAAAGACCTCATGGTCAACCTATAGCACTACATAAAATGGGTCAAAGTGATATTCTTTGGCATCCTGGCATTTCGGAGACAGAGGCAGGGAGATGAGAAGTTAACAGTCCTTAGTTCCATGGTGAGTTATAGTGAGTTCAAGGCTGGCTTGGGCTACATGAGACCGTGTGTGTGTGTGTGTGTGTGTGTGTGTGTGTGTGTGTGTGTGTGTGTGTGTGTTGGGGGGAATATCCCTAGGAAACAAATGAACTCATAAGAGGAATATTATGCTTCAGTCAGTGAACAATCTGTATCTGTACTTACCAGTACATTGTCTCAGAACATGTTATGTAAAAAAGACAGTAGCCATTTTGATACGATGTGAATATTACAAATAATATTTGTACCTATTAGTAAATGAACTTTAAAAAAATGGATAAAAACTGATAGCAGGGCTCAGTAAGTAAAGGTACATCCTGTCAAGCATCGTAACCTGAGCTCAATTCCTGGGACAAGAACCGAATCCTCCAAGTTATCCTCTGGTTTCCATGCATGTGCTGCGACCTGTGTGCCCACAGGCAAATATTTGCACATATAAATAAAGAGGTGTAATTTTTAAAAACAAATAAATTGGAAGCTGGAGAGATGGTTTAGTGGTCATGAGAATGTACTGCTTTTGTAGGACCTGGGTTTGGTTCCCAGTATCCACATGGTGACTCAATCATCCACAGCTCCAGTTCCAGGGGATCTGATGCCTTCTTCTGACTTCCAAAGGCACCAGGTGTGCATACGGTACATGTCCATATGTAGGCAAAACAATCATGCACGTAAAATAAACAAGTTTACCATAATTGTTTTTTAGGCAAGAGATAACTGAAGGGTAGACTGCTTAGTTTGCAGGCACAGGGCCCTTGATCCATTCCCCTACAATAAGGGGAAATTTTTCACAAATGTCTAGGAGAAAAATTAAACATTTGTGCCTACCTACCATGTACTTGACCAGAGCAATGGAGGTTACTCTTAGTGATGAGAGAGCCAAAGATCTCACTGGGAAAGAGGCCACTAGAGATGGGAACAGATTCCATGGGTGTGTGTCTCCCACAGAGCCCGGGCTCTGTGAAGAGCATACTGCTGTCTGCATCACTGCTCACAGTGCACACCAGGGAGGTTGTTCAGTGTTTCTAAGCAACCACCCTTGCTGTGAGACCCACTCATCTACAGCTTCACCTTCCAGGGTCTCAGCCACTCATGGCCAAAGAAAATGAAAATCTCCGGAAATAAGCAACTTGCCCACTTAAATTTTATTATGACTGTAAGCACTCTATCATAAGTTGCTGTTGCTAATTTCTTGTTACAGTTACCTTACAAATTAAAGTGTATTCAAGATATGCCGGTAGAGGGAAAAAGGGTGTCTAAAGGTCTCAGGAGCAGCTGTGGTTTTAGGCATCTGTGGAGGGTCTTACAGCAGCACTGCCTGCAGACAAGGAAGCGAAGGGATGAACTTTTTACGGGGCTGCTGGGAGGAGCAAATGAAATAACCCCTGCGGTGTGCACAGCAGGTCCCTTCCGCACAGAGAACATTAGCTCTTATTACCATTAGCCGCAAGTGGTTCATCAGCAAAATGAACCCTAGTCATGATGGTTGCTCAGCAGCCAAGATGCATCTTCAGGAAAGATGCTGAATTCAGAGTCTCTGGGCTGCTCACCTTTCCAGTAGGTTAAGGAGAAGAAAATGTCATTCCCTCAGGGACTTGAAGGGACTAGGCGCAAGGCCTGCTGAACAGGTAATTAGGCTCAAGGTGAACTGAGCATGCACCCTGGAAATGGCTGTATGTCTAGGAAGAGGACAGCACTGGGGCTGAGGCTGCCCATGATTTCTCAGAAGCTCTGGGAAGAATGCACCAGAAGCTAGAGGCAGGCCTGGGACCCGGGATGCCACAAGCCCCACAGGCTGAATGCCTGCTGCTCTGTGTCCTCGCCTAACCCAGACAGAACGGCTGTGCAGGCCAACACTAGCAAGCGTGGAGGGCAGGGAAGGGCAGGAGCCAGAAAGAAAGCACTTAGTTTGTGCAGCAGTAGCAGTCAGGGCAGGTCACTCCCCAATCCCTCTTCTGCAGCTGGATACAGCAGGGGGCAGGAAGGAATGAGGACAAAGACTGGGTCCTACTGAGCCCACAAAAGGAGGCAGCTTCACCAAATGCCTCCTTGTGACTCTGCCTTCTCCTCTGGTGGCAAAACTGTCCCCACTACAGCCTGAAGGAACATATAGACATCCAGCTAGGATTGTATAAACAATGCAAGATTCTCCGACTCCTTCCATTTCTTGCCAAAAGACAGGGATAGTACTTTCCACACCTCGGTGGGGTCCACAGTTGCTTGTAATGGGCATATACTTCTAATACAACCAGAAAAGAAGCTGCGGATAGGATGAGTGATTTTGTTTTTCCATAAGCACCCGAAGCTAAAGTGTGAAGATCCTCTTCTTTGGGTGTGTAAGAACAGCTCCTGGCTGTCAGTCAAAAAGCACTGCAAAGGGACATCATGCTGACTCAGCATTTACAAGTGCTAGCCACTGAGTCTAGTGGCCTGCGTTCCATTTCTGGAACCCACACGGTAAAAGAGAACTGACTCTCACAATGTGTCCTCTGACTTCCACATATGCACTGTGATATGTACACACACACACACACACACACAACTTGTAAGATATAAGGCTCCAAATGTGTATACCAAGTATCTTTCTTCTTGCAGATGCCGAACACACACTGAGAAGTAGTCACGTACTCCTAACAGGCTTTATTTGAAGTAAGCATGGCACCAGACACCAGGAGTCCCAACAGTTTAGACCCCAACAAGACTGGTAGGACTTGGGTGTACCGCATGCACGTACAAAGCCACAAGTACCATTCTTGGCCCAGAGTAAACCAGATGTAGTGTTGCACACCAGTAATCTCAACTCAGGGAAGGTGGAGGAAGACAGATGAGAAGGTCAAGGTAATTCTTGACTACACTCCAGGCTGGCTAGACCAGGTTACATGAGGCCCAGTCTCAAAAAGTGAAACAAAGCAAAAGCAGATTTGCAAACAGATACCCACCCAGTTAGCTACCCCTGGCACGCACACACCCCAAACTGATGAGGCAACAGAAATGGGGTGAAGAAGGGAGGGTGTGTGCTTTTCCAGTTGGGGAACAGCCACAGAACCAAAACAATCTCTCAGAGGCCAGACTTCCTACCCTGAAAAGCAAGGCTATTGTTGCAGGGCAGGGGACTGTGTTCAGTACTCCACTAGCCTCCTTGGGTGCTTGCGTGCATGTGGCACCTATCCAGACAAGCATACACACACATATACATAAATAAAAATAGATTTCATTTTTTTTCTTAAACAATAAGGACTAATGTGCTAGTTTGCTGTCTATTGCAATGATAAAATACTGACCAAAAGCAACCTGGGGAAGAGAGGTTTGATTTCATTTTACAGCTCCCAATCATGGTGCATCACTGAGGCAAGTCAGGGCAGAAACTCAAGGCCAAGATACCTGAAGCAGGAACTGAGGCAGAGGCCATGGAAGAACGCTGGCTACTGGCTTGCTCCTCGTGGCTTGCTCAGCTTGTTTTCTTATACCTTCTAGCACCACCTACCCAGGGACAGCACTGTCCATAGTGAGCTGGACCCTCCCACATTAATCAGGAAAATGCCCCTCACAGACTTGCCTTCAATAGTCTATTCTATAGAGTTAATTCCCTAACGAATGTGCTCTCTTCCCAGATACCACATGCTTGTGTCAAGTTGACAAAAAAAAAAAAAAAAAAAAAAATAGCATTTGGCCATTGCCATGACCCTAAACCACATTGCACTTCCCAGGCAAGGCTCTCTGCTCTGGAGCCCTGTGTTTTACCGTCTACTCAAGATCCCTCAGTGGGTGGTGGGAGATGGTTCCACTAGCAGAAGAGGCAGGCTGTCTAGACATTTCAATTGCTCTCAGAACTCCAGCAGAGGATATGGAACAAAATGGCAGTGTCCCACTGTGAGCTTCATAGTCATTCATGCTCACGGTAAAGCACATACATAAAAGGCGGAAGGGTAAAACCATATTCTCTTTCCGTGTCCCACACATGGGCAGAGTCCCATTCTGTGAGGGGTACTATCAAGTACTTAACATGTCACTCTGTAGTGGGCCTCTCACACCACAAGAAACATACTCCCTCAGTTCTGGAGGCGAGAAGTCCACATCCCAGGAAGAGTGGGCTCTTCTCCTCTGGAGGCTCTCTGGCGCAATCTTCCTACGGAGCCCTCAGGCCTTGTCATTCACTGGCTTGTGGCACCATCTCCCCCATCATCTGGCCCTTCCCCTGTACCCCTAAGACTGCCTCTCCCTTTGTCTTGCTCCAACACCAATCCCTGGCTACAGAGTTTACCGGAATCCAATTCTGAGGCAGGCTAGAAAGGCCAAGAAAACCTTGGGGATATGACAATTTACAAAGAAGCCCCTGAGTCTGGAACCCAGCGGAAGCCTTTGTTAGCAGAGGGTCAAGAACTTCAGCACAATTCACAACTCTTGAGGCTTTTCTCCCTTCCCAGCCCCTACCTGCAATCTTCTAAGAATCTCACTAGGAACTCCAATTACAGGGACAGAACATGCACAAAGAGTCTTGTGCAACCCTGGTGGCTCCTGGTTTTTTTACCTTATCAGACTCTAATTGCACCCAAGGAATCTCTGGAGCCACTTCAGGATCTTTCTTATCAAAAGAGAGAAGGTATGTGCGTGGGGGGGGGGGGTTCCTCCCTCTTGGAAGAGCCTGCATCTCAGTTGGGTATGTCTTGATTTTCCCTGTTTTCACTTGGGTGTATGCCTTTCTTTCTTCTCAGTAGACCACTCTGCCCTCGAACTCACAGAGATCCACCTGCCTCTGCCTCCCGAGTGCTGGGATTAAAGGCATGTGCTACCACACCCAGTATCTCTCTCTCTCTCTCTCTCTCTCTCTCTCTCTCTCTCTCTCTCTCTCTTGGTTTTTTCGAGACAGGGTTTCTCTGTGGTGTCTTGGTGCCTGTCCTGAATCTTGCTTTGTAGACCAGGCTGGCCTCGAACTCACAGAGATCCATCTGGCTCTGCCTCCTGAGTGCTGAGATTAAAGGCGTGCGCCACCACCACCCGGCCTCTTTTTCTCTTAACCCTCATGCCTAAACCTATATTAAACTATTTTTAATAACATAAGTGATACTGGTTCACTAAACTGGTCCTAAAATTCTTTTCAGTGTTGAAGCCATAAACCTAAGTTTGGCCTGAGTCAAGATCTCTAAAAATACTAGGGGACTTCTTGGAGTAGCGGAGGTGGGAGTGTAGAGCTGTGTTCCTACCTCACCCCTGCCCCATTTGCTTACTGCTGACAATATGAGTTCACTTAAAATAATTATGTCACAAGCATCCTGTCGTCCAAATAATGGCACATTCTGGGGCTAATTTGGATATCAATGTGGGAGAGGGTCCTGTCAACCCAGAATAATCTTCCACTGCGTTTTCACATCAAGTAAGATTTGTGGCCAACTATGTCCTTTTCTCATAAGAGAAGATTAATGGCTGAATATGATACTGCCTATTTTAATCCCAGCACTCAAGAGGCTGAGTGAGGCAGGGGGACAGCAGCTACTTGAAAGTTACCACTTACTGGGTGGTGGTGGTGGTGGTGGTGGTGGCACACGCCTTTAATCCCAGCACTCAGGAGGCAGAGGCAGGCGGATCTCTGAGATTGAGTCCAGCCTGGTCTACAGGGTGAGATCCAGGACAGCCAGGGCTATACAGAGAAACCCTGTCTTGAAAAACAAACACACAAACAAAGGCAGTTAGCATGAAACACCAAGGGTAAGGAAGGAGGAGGAAGAAAAGAGTGGGTAAGGGGAGGAGAGAAAATGCCCCTGGGATCTGGGTACTCTGGATCAGTTTCCTACTTAACAAAACTAATAGACAGGCTGGAGAGACGGCTCAGTGATTAGGAGCACTGGCTGCTCTTCCAGAGGACCCAGTTTCAATTCCCAGAACCCACATGGCACCTCACAACTGTCTGTAACTCCAATTCCAGGAGACCCAACACCCTCACCCAGACATACATGCAGGCAAAACACCAAAGCACATAAAATAAAAATAAATAAATAAATCCTTAAAATACAAAATAAAGTAAAACTTGCAGATGATAAACAGTCTCCAAGTGGAGGGCATGAAGCTGTTGGCAATGGTAACATGCAGGTCCTTAAGTTCTTGAGTGCAAAGGAACAGTGTAGAAAAGGCTTGCTGGAACTAGTTGGTGTTATCTGATGTCTTTTATCACTTGGCTTTTGATATTAGGCAAATACTGCAAGGCTTAAAACTAGGTAATGAGAATTAATTAAGACCTGATGGCATTAGCATCATTATTATTTAATAATAACGAATAAGAATGGCAGCTTCATGACTTACTAATGACTGCTTAAACATTCCATTGCAGTATGCAATATTCAAAGCACAAACCTGTAATACACAATCCGCAATTCACTGGAGCTTAATCCCAACCCCAGACCCAGCCCTCTGGTCACATAACATCTCTGCCATCAGCAGAGTCCTAAGCTGTATATATTACTGACCTTGCCTGGCAGGTGGGACGCCTCCATATCCAAGTGTGTATTAGCCACACAGAGAGTATAAGGGTCTGCTCCAAAGTAAAAAGGGTGGTATTCAAAAGAGGATATGGGACCATTAAAAATGCACCCCTCACTGGAATGTAGGAAACTGATATTCCTACACAAAGATCCAATGAAATTCTCCCAGGGCAGCTGTGTGACTTCACACTGGGATCTAGAAATATGCACGGTGCTCATTTCTACGTTTTCTTCTTTTCTGGGAGTGAGGAATGGCAGACCCTCCAGGTTTACCATACTGGCTTTTCTAGGAACTGGATGTGTGTGACCTTGGACCGTGAACTAATTTCTCTCCTAGTACCAGCATCCAGGCCTGCTTAGAATCAAATGAGTCAATATTTGTAAAAGGCTTGGAATAGTAGCCTAGCTGCAGAAATGCTATCCTATGCTAGACAGAATAATTTTTCATGTTATAATAAGAAAATATGGTAAAGGTCAAGGGGGGGAAAAAAGGTAGTCAAAAGCAGTGGGGATCAGGGACATCAACATAAGGAGCCTTTAAAGATGTCTTGTGACGGTTTAGAGTGGCCTTCCCATCCCCCAGGCAAGTCTATCTGTGTTATAGGGTGGTAAAGGACAGGTGACCCAAGCCTCTGGAATACACACAACAAAAGAGATGCTGGAGGAAAGGTGAGATCTCCAGTGATTTTAGCTACAAATCTTAGTGTTTTAGTCCATTTCTCCTGGCCTCACCAGGTCCCTATATCAATCGCCTCCCACCCCCACAACACATGCATAAAAAATGAGATTGCACAGCCCCAAGGATTGTTCTTAGCATATCCTTTCACCAGGAGCCCAGCTCTAGTCAAAGAGACAAGCCGGGCCTGCAAGGAAAGGCAGGGAGGGAGGAAATGCTAGCTCAGCAGAACCAGCCCCTTTCAGCAGAGTATCCTCAGAGCTGAGGAGGAGGCAGGCAGCAGAGCTTCCCACTCATTGTTATGCCAGCCAGGTGTCTGCAGGCAGGCAACCCTGGGATACTGCAGAGGAATGTAAGTCTCACAGGAGATCGGAAGCAATACCCCCAGCAATTGCCCAGCACCCTTTCCTGGGGGTAGGAGGAAATGAGGGATGGGGTGGCTCTAAGCAGTTTCTGATGGGTCAGGCTTGCACATAAAAGATCTTGCCAGGCTGCTCTGTCTGGGGCCCTTCCTCTTCCTACTTACTAAGCAAGAGTACCCCTCCCCTTCTTCCTCCCAGACAACCTGACCTTGGCTAAGGCCAAATACAAGCCTGGGCAGCATCTGGCCATTCCTAGCATTCTGGTGAGCAGGCCTGAGAGGATTGAGAAGGGCATGTGAGGCTGCTGAGCCTTTCCATAAGGTGGGCAGTCCAGGACCTGGTACAGGTGACACTCGACAGGCGAGCTTGGCTTTGCAGAGGTGTTTAATATCATCCCAGGAGGAGAATCCAATCCTCACACACAGTGTTCCTGAAAATGTCACAAAGGCTTCCTTCAAACGAAGCCCAAGGCTCCATAATGGCAAGTGAGCCAACCTGGCAGGCAGGCAAGGTGCTCTGTCTGCATCCACGCCTCCAAAGAGCAGCAGAGCACACCTCAGAAGGGCTGTAGCCACAGGCTGAACCTCACAGTGCTCGCCCTCTCCCCTGGGCACACCAAATCAGTGCTCCTCTTTCAGATTTGCCCAGCACACTACGATCTCTGTGACATGGGCTCTTCTTCTTTCCTCCTCCTGCTCACATCTAAGTTGGCTGCCTCTCACTGGAAACTGAATAGTTGGGGTGGGGGGGCTGCTTGCATGGAGGACACAGAAAGTAAAGACAGGAAGCAGCAAGACCCGCTGTGCAAATACTAGAACATTAAAGGCTGGGCCCTTGATAGATTGGAAGCACAAAATCAATTCAGAAAGCAGAAGGGTCTCAGGACTGGGGCCACCTAGATCCATACCACCACCACCTCCCATACTGTCCTGTCATCCTTTAAGTCACAGGTGAGAAAGGGTAGTGATGAGGTGGCAGCCACATTCTCCACACTAGAAGGTGAGGAAGATGACGAAGCAACATACTTGCAGCAAGGAGGAGGCCATGTTTTGGACCATGAGCCAAAGGTGCTCATCCATCAGAGCTAAGCACATCTGTCCAGCATTTCCAAGCTGCTCAAAGAAATATCACACAGGAGCACAGAGCAAAGATTCAAGCAGCAAGGCAGGATAGGAAGGGACTGACATTTCCAGCAACATTAGGTGAGATCATCCAAGCCAGATGCCCAAGTGAGGCCTGGGCGGGCTATCACAGCAGAGGTAATGGGCACACATGGTCTTTGAAATGACCTATCCAAAACACCTGGTTACTCAGCCATCCTGCCAGGCCATCAGACTGGCCTCATGGGCCACAATGATCACACTCAAGAAAACATCTGACATTGCCACACCCAAAGGACCTTTTTTTTTCTGGTGCTTCAGCACCTACTCTCAATGGGCTAATGCCCAGGTAACCACCAGATGCTTTAACTATTAACCATACAAACCTATTAGCACATAGTTTGGGGAGTGGAAAGTCCAAGACGCACGTCCCCACCTTCCAATAGGAGTCTCATGATGAGTGCTGTTTTCTGGAGGCTGCTAGGCAATTTCTGTTTCTCTGTTTCTTTGTCTTTTCTAACTTATACAGGCTGCTCAATATCCCATCTTCTAACCCAGCAAACTTGTCCCACTGCACCTCTCTCTCTCTCTCTCTCTCTCTCTCTCTCTCTCTCCCTCTCTCTCTAAGACAGTCTCTGTAGCCTTGACTGGCCTCCAACTCAAACTCAGTGTGGAGCCAAGGAAGCGCTTGAATTCCTAAGTGCTGAGATTACAGGAATGTACCACCATGCCTGGTCTGCGTAGTGCTGGTGATTGAACATAGGGTCTCTGAATGTTAGGCAGCCACTCTATCAACTGAGGTGCATCCTCAAAATGTCCCTTGTTCATTGATTGCTTTTAAGCCATATTTTATTTTTAGTTGTATGTCTGTGTCTGTGGTGAAAGTATGCCCACAAGTGTGCAGGGGTCAGTCTGCAAAGCAAGAAGAGGGCATCAGATTCCTGAAGCTGGAGTTGTGAGAGGCCCTGGGGGAGGGGAGCGGAGGCTGGGAACTCGATTCTGAATTTCCGAAAGAGCAATAAGTGCTCTTAACTGCTGAGTCATTTCTCTAACCTCACCCTTGCTAACCTTCAAGGACTCCTGTCGTTATACAGAGCCCACTGAATAATCCAAAATAACCCTTATTCAAGGTTACCCTTAAATGCAATCATGTACTGAATCCCCCTTTGCCATGGAATGCTCCAGAAACATGGACATCAACACTTGGGGGAAAACAAAATTCTGTCAGTCACTCACATTTATTTCAGACCCATCTGATTGGCACCTACAACTCTCCATGGGAAAACAAGGCCCACCTTTATCCCATCAAATTTTGGGTGGATCCAACCATCTCTTTATTCACAGGAGCCTAACTTATCCTGGGGTGCAGTGACCTGATGCTCACTTCAGGATGAAACCAGACACCCCAGGTCTAGATGGATCATAGGTCCCGTGGTCCCATTTGGAACATGAGGGAACCGTCTAGTCTGTTTACGAACTGAGCTTCTTAGAAGGGTCCCTGACAGCACACAGGTACTTCACCACATACACCTAGTACTCCGAGGGATGAGAGGACCTACATTTTCAAATCACAAGACCTCCACTGAAAATCTTTCCCATTTTGGAAATATTGCATCACAGGGAGTGAGGGGAGCACAGTCGAGGTACACTATACACCTGTATGAAAAGGTCCTAAGGGGCCAGGTCTGGAAGCCCAGGGCCTGGAATGTCAGATACTCGAGGCCAGAGTACAAAGTCACAAGTACAAGGCCAGCCTCGTCAACTTAGCAAGGCACTGTTTTCCAAATAAGAGGGGAAGAAGGAGTAACGGGGTAAGTTCTGCAGCAGGGTGCCAAACTAACCTGCGTGAGGCTCTAGGACCAGCCCCCAACACTGGAAAAAGGCAACTAGTTACTACACACAACGACTATACACTAATAAAGAAAGGAGGGAGGGAGGCAAGGAGAGAGACAAGGAGGAAGAGGGCCAAGAGGGAAGAGAATGGAACTCTTTAGTACAGGTCTGCTCCATAAAGAAGCAGGGAAAGCAAAAGACGATTCCCAAGATACTGGCAAGGGCTCAAAAGAAGCATCCATCACTGAATCTTGGTCACAAACCTGAGGGCAGATCTCACCAGTTCCATCTGACAAGCAAAAAGGAAGCCAAGGCTCTCCAAGGCATAGGTAGCATGCCCAAACTCCTAGAGCAGGAAGTTGACAGGGACCCTGATTCCAGCTGGCAGGGCTTTCTTCCCTGCGTCAAGCTTCCTCTTACCCTTGTCTGTCCTTCATAGAAGCAAGCTTGCTAACCCTCCCTGCAGTCACCTGCCAGCTCCCCACCCCTGCAGCCTTCCTTTCCTGCTCACTCTCTCTAGATCAACAGGACAGGGCCTGGAGTAGCTCAAGCAGAGTTCTCAGCAGTTTGGTTTCATGGCACAGTGTATGGTAACGGAAGTGCCTTTCCATGGCAAGCCTAGAGAAGCCACACGTTACGCAGGGGACAGGCCTGGCCTGGCCAAAGGGACACTGAAGCCAGCTGTCACTAGGTTCTCACCTGGAAGCCTGTCTCAACCTTCCCCTAGTTCCCTCTACACTCTCATTAACCCAGAATGGCCAATGATTACAGACCACAGAAACAAGCCCCTGGTGCCTGGACAACCTTTACTCCCTTCACCTGAGGCACCGGGGGAAAAGTCCAGAGCCCAGGTGCAAACAGGCTGGAGATTAAATGCAGGCCCAGACACCTGTGTTGTGTGGGACTAGCTGCCTCCCAGCTGTGTGGCCTCCGGCAGGTCATTTCCCATTCTGAATGAATGTCAGCTCCCCCAGCAGACTCTGTGCTAGCAGCTGGCCTTACACAGGAAGTAGACCCAAAGAAGCCTCCAGCAGGGGCTGGACAAAGGTGCAAACACCGGTCGGTACACTCAACAGAGAAAGTGCGAGTGGTGAGCAAGTCTGAGCCCCCCAGAAGCTACAGAAGACCATGGAGGCAGAGTTCCAAGAATTTTGGGGGGAGGGGGGGTTTCAATGTCCATACTCTTTTTTTTTTTTTGGTTTGGTTTTGGTTTTTCAAGACAGGGTTTCTCTGTGTAGCTTTGCACATTTTTCCTGGAACTCACTTGGTAGCCCAGGCTGGCCTCTAACTCACAGAGATCCGCCTGGCTCTGCCTCCCGAGTGCTGGGATTAAAAGTACGTGCCACCACTGCCTGGCTCAGAATTTATTTATTTATTTATTTATTTGCAGAATTTTTTTTTAAGTGAGCAGGATTTTGTAGATCTGAAGACAGTGAGGAAGAAAAAGCCACTTATCTGAAAATATTTAAAACTGACAGCTCCAGGGGGGGAGGGGGGGTCTGGGAAGAAAGGGGAGGGGTTGATGGAGGAGCAGGTCCTCACATTCACTTGCAAATCACAGAGTCTTTGGTCCTACAATCAGATGCAGAATTGTAAAGACACATCCACCTTAGAAATAGAGGCATTGGTTCCTGGAACAGCATGCCTAACAAAGGGGATGTGGGGGACTCCCTAGTTCCTAACAACAGCAAAAGTTAATGAGAGGGGGTCTTATAAACCAATGGGGGAATTGGGGAGAGCACTCACACCATTGAGGGAAATGGGTTTACCAAACACACACAGGTGATAAACAGGAAAAGCTACAGCCACAGAAGCCACTTTTATAATGATGTTAAGAGGGATGTCCTGTAGTCTCTAATTCAGTTGTTAGTTTGCTATTTAGTGAAACTACCTATCAAATTAAGCTTTTCCTGCAGGAGTCTCGTCCTTACTTAGGATGTTCACACTTAGAAAGCCGCCCTGCCCCCATACACACACACACACACACACACACACACACACACACACACACACACACCACTACCACCACCACACGACGACCACCACCACCACATAACAAAGAGTGGCTACTGGAGAAATATCTCCAAAGGAATCAGGCTGAAGAAAGATGGCATCTTTTTTTTTTCTTTTTTGCTTTTTGAGGCAGGGTTTCTCTGTGTAGCTTTGTGCCTTTCCTGGAACTCACTTGGTAGACCAGGCTGGCCTCCGACTCACAGAGATCCCGCTACCTCTGCCTCCCAAGTGCTGGGATTAAAGGTGTGCGCCACCACCGCCCAGCTGGAAGATGGCCTCTTAAAAGCCCAGCTATTTCAGGAATAGCATCTCTGTCAAGAAAAATGCGCTCTGTGTGTGTTTGTGTGTGTGTGTGTGTGTGTGTGTGTGTGTGTGTGTGTGTGTGTCCAGTAAAAGGCAAAAGGAAGTCTAACGGAAGTCTAACTGCCCCGCTGCATCAATGTGGCTGATCATGACAGTAGCTGATACTGCCAGAGCCAACAGCAGCGGTGGTGGGACTGTTCCCAGGTAAGGAGCCAGAAGGATGCTCACCTGCTTATCCTCATAGCAGCTCCCGCCGGGATTCCTAGAAGAAACTAGGTTTGGAGCACCATTTCTGTATAGGTGCATAGTGAACATGATAGACACACTGCCCATGTCCCTAAAACTGTGACTGGCTTTAGGATATTGTCATGATACAGTGATAAAACATCTCAATATGGTATTAGCAGCCGGCAAGATGGCTCCGCAGTAGAGGTCCTTGCTGCTCAAGTGTGAAGGTGAGAACTCAATCCAGGGGACCCACATAAAGATGGAAGGAGAGAACTGATATCACAAGGTTGTTCTCTGACCCCCACAACAAGCATTCCTAAGCACATATACACTAGTAATAGTAACAATAACAATGACAGTGAGCAATGACATAAAATATGAGGCCATCTAGTAGCAAGATGATAGGATGTCAAAGGTGAAAGGTGTGGAACCTCAGGACAGCCAGGGATTAGTACTTGCTCTAGACACATCATTCATTTTCTGTTTCTACAAGCCTGCTCAAAAGTGTGGTTGTCTCTTACAGAATCCTTAATTGTGAGGTACATGATGGTGGTCCTGAAAAATACTCAAAACTGCACACTACTGCGCACATAGTTGGGATGGCAGCTGCGATCTGCCACACTGTGATGAGACCTATGGGCAGAGGTACAGGTCCAATAGAAACTCATTTTGGGAAGGACAGCAGTAAACTAAGAAAGAACATGGACCGCTGGGTTGATCAGCTGACAATTTAACAAGCATCTTTTGAGAGGACTATAGCCTGGCCCATCAATTACTCATGGAATTATGCCTCCTGGCCCTTGCCCACACAGTCACACAGAATCAATTCATGTAAGATTTAATTCAAACAATTGTCTAAGGGATTGTCCTAGGTCCCCCAAACTGCACACTCAACACTCATGTACCCTTTTAATACAATGATGTACTATGATGGCTCAGTTTTAAACTTGCATCTCCACCCCCCCCCCCATAAGTAGAGACCTTGTAGGCTCTTATTCAATGCCAAGTGTGTAGAGTCAGATAATGTCCCTGTCAATGGCTACTGGAAGTGGTTTTGTGTAAGGATGTTTGGGTGGATAGATAGCTGTGTGGAAGTGTAGCTAAATGGAACAGTGACTAGTTAAGAAGGTATTTAAGTAGAAGGATGTTTAGGGGCTTAGAAAAACCACAACACAATGCTTTGACAGGCTGAATATTTTTGAACTATAGGAGTTTAGAAAGTCTTGGACGTTAAGAGCTTACAGACTTTTTCTTGCCCCATTCACTCTGTCTCTTTTTCATTCTCCCACAGTTTTGGGTCATAGAAACTCACGGGATTCCTGTTCCTCAAGGCAGGTGATAGAACCTAGAACCCCTGTTCCTAAAAGCAAGCCATAAACCTAGGCATGCCACTCTAACTTCATATGTCTACTGTCTTGTGAATGACCATGAACTCTCTCACTCACTCTCATTTCAGGGGGGTCGAGCTCACACCTAGAAAGAAGCAATGTATGCTGTGGTGGTTTGAATGAAGATATCCTCCACTGGCTCATTGGGAGTGGCATTATTTGAAAGGATTAAGACCTGTGGCCTTGTGTGAGGAAGCGTGTCACTGGGGGTGGTCTTTAAGGTTTTGGAAGCTCAGGTTCTCAAACTTGCTGCCTGCCAAGCTGTAGAACTCTCAGCTGCCTCTATAGCACCATGCCTGCCTGCCTTGTTCCCAGCCATGATGATAATGGATTAAACCTCCAAACTTAAGCCAGCCCCAATTAAATGTAGAGTTACCATGGTCATGGTGTCTCTTCACAGCAATAGAAACCCTAACTAAGATGCATGCAGAATGGCCAGAGGGATCTGAGCAGACAGGCTGCTAGGTCTCACCTCTTAGTCTGTGGCTGTTAGATCAGACACTTCTGTCCAATCACATTTCTACAATACAGTGCATACCACTTCAAACCAGAGGATAAATGTAGTTTTCTCAGAATTGTCTGTGTCCTTGGTTGTTTATTTCTGAAGGTTTCCCAAATAATATAAAAGTTTAATTAAACACATTTGTGTTGATTGGGAGTACAACTCAGTGGTAGAGTGCTTGCCTAACAGATGTGAAGCCCTGAGTTCAATCTCAGCACGATAGATAGATAGATAGATAGATAGATAGATAGATAGATAGATAGATAGATAGAAAGACAGAAAGAAAAAAAACATTATGCTTTGCTCCTGCTAATGCACATTTTATTATGAACATGTCCATTCAACAGGTAAGGAAAAGTGTCCTGTGTCTCTGTCCCTAGGGCTGGGTTGTCAGAAGGGCTTTTACCTGCAAGGGTGACTAGATGCAAGGCTGAATGGGTGGAAAGGTGGCTGTGTGGAATAAACTATAGTAGAATTGTTGGAAGAAAAAGAACATGGGGCACGTGAGGACGTAGGTGTGAAAAGTACAGGTATGATGTGCAAAAGCACAGGAGAAACAAGCTCAGAAGGAAAGTGATCAGGAAGAGCCATTACCTTCCCAAACACCCTGACAGGTACAGATCCAGAAGAAGATAGGCAGGGTGGCGAATCCACTGTGAAATCCCATCACGCACCCTTGACTGTGGACAGTAGCAGCAGCAGCAGCAGCAGCAGCAGCAGCAGCAGCAGCAGCAGCAGATGTGTGTTTCTATGTGATGAACACTGTGAGAAATTGCTAGGCCTTTATATAATCACATGGCAAGGAAGAAATGTCATCTG
The DNA here is from genome assembly GCF_903995425.1 of Onychomys torridus. NCBI lineage: Eukaryota > Metazoa > Chordata > Mammalia > Rodentia > Cricetidae > Onychomys > Onychomys torridus. The sequence goes on along the minus strand of NC_050458.1, from coordinate 27,982,665 downwards.
TCAAGGTGACCAAGTAGACCAAGAACTCCTTGACCTCTTTCTCTGCAAGAAACCTAGCAGTAGGTACCTGCCCAGTCTCCTGAGGTACTTGAGCAGCTTCAAGGTTCCCAGAGGCCTTTTCCAAAAATGCACCATCAGAAACTTTCTGAAGATTTCTTTGTGGAGATGGTAGCCCAGGCCAGCCTCAAACTCAAACTTATGCCTCAAGCCCGAAAGTGCATTTGGGTACAACCAAGCTGGCTTTGGGCTGGCAGTGGCACAGCCTTTCTTGGTCCCAAGCAGTACCCCAGCGCCCACAACTGGCAACTGAGCTCTGCCAAGAAAAGCTCTGCTTTTGGCAGCACCACATCCACCACCAAACCTGCTCCTCTCCTACACAGGCTCACCCAGGAGCCAGTTTCCTGACAGTTCCGAAAAATAGCCCTGCCCAGATTCACACGCTGCCTCCCCTGCTGCCTCCCCTGCTGCCTCCCCTTTATTCCCTGGAGCATCCCTGGTTCCCGGCAACACTGGCAGCTGTGAGCCAGTCGTAGGGCTCAAGGTCAAAGTTGGTGTTCACAGGTTTTGATGTCACCCATCTCTTGGCAGAACAGTATTATTCCTGAGGCTCACCACACCCAGGTAATACAAGCTGAAGGAGGGCAAGACGGCACAGGTAAGGAGAGGAAGAAAAAGTAATCTCCTTCAGGACTTGTGACTCAGCTTGTCTACTTGTAAGGACAAAGAAGCAAAGGATTGCAAGGGCCTTTGGGTACCAGGCATTTCAAGCATGAGAACCTCACTCTCTCATCTTTGACCTAGATGATATCACCTTCATTTGACAGACAAGGAAATTGATATTACAACTGTTTAATTGAATAGAAAGTGCAAGAGTCAACTCCAGATGACAAAAAGCCCAGATCTCACTTTTGCACTCATTCTTCCATGCAACATTGCCCTGTCCCTGCTAAATATTAAGACAGAATATTTAGACACCAGACGGACCAGTGTGGGTCCTGGTGGGATACAGACCTGTGCAGAGCATGCAGGAGATCTGGGGTGCGACTCTCTCTCTGTACCATACAGCTTCTTAGGTACAACTGCCTGTTAGATTCCTGATTATTCAGGGGAAGTGGTGCAAACTAGCAAGGAGACCAGCAAGCTCGAAAGCATACCAGAGTTCACATTATGCTTCTGTTACCTTGTGACCATGAATGAGCAAGCTATTTCACCCTTATGCCCTTCCCCAATCCAGAGTCAGAACTGAAACAAGTACTTAGAAGATGCTTCAGCTAAAAAGCCTTGACAGCTCTCTTGGGTCCATAAACTAGCCACAGGATAACAGCCTAGTATCCTTGCTTCATTTTGGGTCTGTCCATCTCCTCTACTGTGGGTCATCGGCTTACCATTATCCATAGATATGTCTGCAGATCAAGGAGTATGTCTAACCAATCTCATCCTCCTTCAAGGTTAACGGGACAGACAGAGGTCATTCTCTGAAACCCGTGGTTATCTTGGATCCCAAGAACAGAAAAACCAGATGATGGCAATTATCCATGATGCCAAGGCTGCACACTGAAGGAGAAGTGATCATCTTTCCTAAAAACAGATTGATCACCTCCAGCAATGACAGCAGTAAGGCCTTCCCATGGACCACCTTACAGAAGGAGCAAGACAATGATCAAACACACCATCCTTTGACCAGGATTGCTTAATAGTATGGCTCTCTTGCCCCTTGCTCCAATATTTCCTCTATTCAAATCTGAAGCTTATGTCAGTGTCCCGGCAGACAGTCTTGGGGGGTGGTGAGCGGGAGGGGTACTGGAACCCTTTATCTGTTCCTCTTTCCAGTGTGGCCACACTAATAAATGTCCTCTCTCTACTTTGGCACCATTGCTCATCTCTTTAAACAGTGGATTGGGGGACAACGGCCAAACATAGTCAACTACAGCTGCCTGTAAATGTAGATATATGTAAAGGTCCAGGCTTTTGCCCTGAAAGCTCCAGTTAGAGTGCCACTCTGCCTGTCATGAAGTGGAAGAACCAGAGAATATCGGCCCCCCAGTCCTTCTTCTGTCCAACAAGGAAAGAGCCTCATTCATACCTGTTTTGTCTTCTAAGGACACAGTGGTGAAGTCAGGGCATTGAATTGTCAATCAGAAATAGTCCAACATGAGTAAATCTACCACAGAAATAGGGGGAAATAGTCCATCTCTCACTTAAATGTGTCATTCAAGGGTAGGGCTTGGTGGGTAAAGGTGCTTGCTACTGTGAGAAATCCATATTCCCTGAAAGTCCTCCATCCCCTTCACACTGATTAGCCAATCACATCAGATTGTGAAGTTGAGTTTCCACCAATAGGATGAGAAAATTACCACCTGTATTAACGATAAAAGACAGAGGCCATTTTGGCCGTGCATGTTCACTGGCCCAATTTGGGTTCTGGTGCATCCTTTTTATAAAAAGAAATTGCCTTGCAGAGTTACTTTCACTTTGTTAATATATTCCTTCACACAACACTGAGAATGATTTTCCAGCTGCCAAGCCTGGCCAACAACCTGAGTTCAATTCCTGGAATCCACAGGGTGGAAGCAAAGAACCAATTCCTGAAAGTTGTTCTCTGATCTACACATGTGCAGTACGATATAAACACACTCATACACACACACACACACACACACACACACACACACACACACACACAAACACACAAATAAAATAAATAATAGAAAACACTTTTAAAATGTCACTAAAAATGAATCTCCTGGTAGAGAAAAAGAAAGGATCAAAGAGGTAGGTGTCCTGGCCACAGAATTAACTGTTTTACATTACATTTCATGCAAAATTTCTCATGTGGCCACTCTCCTTGGACAGCCACAATGCGAAACACCCTTAGAAAACTAATCATTCCTTGACATAAGACAGTATCGAAAGCTTCTATCAAAACCAGAAATCTGGGCAATCATGGTGGTGCAGCATTAGGGAGACAGGGGTGGGTTGGTCAGAAGTTTGGGAGCAGCCTAGTTCTATAGCCAGCAACAGTCTACCAGAAATTCCCCAACACCATCTGCCTCTGTGCTAATATTCAAAATGCTTGCCTTCAAAGACCATCCATACCCAAAGCTCACTCACCAGCTTCCATAGACGGCGGCAACAATGGTCTCTTAATCATCTTGCCAGTGATGAATTTGACATTCCAGGTGAATTCAAAGGATGACTGTTTTCAAACATGGCCCTAGATCTTTGAGGTATAGGCACCCTTGGCAGAGGGTGGAGGCTTGTTTCCTGGCAGACGCTCTGACCCAGACCCACCATCGGACTAAGACTAGAATTCTTCCATAAGTGGGCTGCACTAGCATTAGCACATGGGTTCATCAGCCTCACCTGGGAAACTTAACAGAGTCCTTCCCAAGGGAAGGACTTAGGCTTTAGAACCGGCACTAGCCAACAGAGGTGACCTTACCAAAGCCACATAAGCAGAGGGATACTTCTAGAACCCAAGTCCTAGAGGCATATCCTAAGCTAGCACCACCATGCAACCAAACATCTTTCCACTCAGGGTAAGCTAGGGTCCCCATCTCCAGAGCTAACCAGACAGATGCAGCAACCATAAGGGGATCCTCTCTGCCAATCCCTAGCGGTTCCCTGCCCCCAACAGCTAGCTGGACACCCTCCTCTACCAGAAACAAGCTTGGGGTTCCAAAACACAGGCTCAACCCACACAGAGTTCAGGACTCCTAATGACCTAATGACATTTCCACCTGAATAGTTGGCTTTGTGCCCTACAAGACAGCTAGCTGCCTTAAGACTCCAGCAACCAGCCTGAGGTGGAAAGTGCTAAACTGAGTCAGGCAAGTCTGAGCGTCAAATCCTAGACTTTCTGCTATCTTCTGCTTGTGGTTCTGCTCTGAAACAGTATCATCTCCTACTCGACCCCAGTTCAACCACCAAATGCGTATGAGGACAATGGGATGAAACAGGCTAGAAGACACCAATGCACAAGAATGCTTGCACCTGTCCTTTCCCCCCCCCCCCCCCAGACAACAGGACTGAGTTCTCAAGGTAGATTTTGGATGCTCCCAAAATACGCAAGAGACAGGAAAGTTGGCTGATCTCCCTGGGGCCCCGCCCAGGGCCCCAGGAATCTGCCCTGCTTCACCCCTGCCCCAACTTGCTTAATCATTGCCCTGGCTCTGTGCCTGTCAGCCAGCTGCTGACTTGATTTGAACTTTTGGATTCTGAGTCCTAGCTGGCAGCCCCGAGGTGGAGGTGTGTATCACTCACTCCCTAGCCCACAGGCTTGGGCCTGGAAAGGGATTAGGGTAGAAGAGTCCCCAAGGATGGCAGAGAGGGTCAAATGCCAGTCTGGACAACCTTTAAATACCCCAAGAATCAGGAAAGTCTAACTAGGTTCCACAAAGGGCTCACTGTTGAGTAGTCAGCTGAACTGAGTGTGACTCAGGCGATGACTCAGCAGCCCACTAGAAGGGCATGTAGGCAGGCTCTTCAGCTGGTTCTAGAAGCAGAGGGTCCTGTGCCAAGCTACCAGCACAACTCAGTCCAGAGGAATGTCCTCCCCTGCCTAACTTGCCCACTGCCTGCGATTCATACACCTGGCATCCCAGCAGGGCCATGTGATGGGCCTTGTCACTGGGCCAGGGCAAATAGGCAGGGGCAACAAGAGCCCTGCTTGCTGGCTGGGATGAGGTCATTGTGGAGGGCGAGAAAGGAAGCAGGAGCCAGGACCCGGGAAGGGGTGGGGATGGCCAGGAAGTCAGCAAGCCTGCTTGCCAGGCTACAGCAAGCTGGTTTCTGGAACTAGGGAGAGAAGAGCCAGTCACAGAACAGGAAACAAAGGGGCAAAATAGAGGGCACAATGGAAGCCCCAGTGTAAATTATTCTGAATGATGTGCAGAGACACAAAGAGCATCTTGCATCTCGCCCACTGCCACCTCCCACCTTTCCTTCTTTCTTTATCCCTCTCTTTATTTATTAGAGCTCATCTTTGATCACTTTCCCCAGCAAACGCACCCTAACAGAAAGCTTCTGCCACCACCAGCCTGAGCCAAGACACCCCCTAGAAATACTATGGATTCCTCCACTGCAGGCCCTTCAGCCAATCTGCCCCTCCAGCAGAGCCTCTTCTAGCCTATCCCTTCTCTATGGGACCCCTGAAGCTCCTGCTGCATCTCTTCACACAGGCTACCAGGAGAAGCCTGAGAAACGTCCTTTCTTTCCCAGCAACCTCTAGGACGGCAAAGTCAAAGGGGCTTTGGCTAGGTTAATCTAGACACTGTGCTCCATGTCGGAGAAGGGAGGGCCAAGCCCCTCATGGGATAACCATTAAAGAGCATCCAGGTCACTGATTTAAGGATGGGCATGATGACACACACCCTTGATCTCAGCACTCAGGAGGCAGAGACAGGAGGACAGAGTTAGAGGCTAGCCTGGATGGCATAGCAAGTTCGAAGCCAGCCAGGACTATGTAGAGAGATGCTATCTTAAAAAAGAAATTAATGAAAAAAAGAATACTCATTTATACGTGGCCAGAATTAGAGAAATGGTGGGTGTCCAGCTATGTTGTGCCAGCAGGGAGGGCCTTCTTGATATGATAGGAAGGAATGGCAGTCACCATCAGCTCAATTTACTCAGCCTTCTTTTGTCACTCAGGGCTTTACTTCCCTTAATCCTGGTTACAGTCTTGCTGAGAGGCTTCAAAGGGTACCATGTTATTGTCACATATTAACTCATATAAGACCTCAATCCCATGAAACAGACACGCCTGTGATTTCTTATTCTATAGAGGAGAGAGCTGAGCAGAGGACCAGAGAGGTTAATTACACTCACAACAAGATTCCAACCTAGCTAGGTTATTAGTCACATCCATGTACTAACCTCTACACCTCACTTCCCATTTGCTTCAAGCCTTCCAAAGCAGGGAGATGGAAACTCTGACCAGCCTTGAGACTCCAGCTTCTCAAACTGGGATAGATCGTAGAGCTAAATACGAGGATGCAAAACGGTTGTCAGAAGTAAAAGGGTTTTGAATATACGAGAGTCAACACTTACTTCAAAACAAAAGCAGGAAGAATCCGAGCTGTTTCTGGCAGGCTCACCCACGATGCATCACATGACTTCACTGCAGCCTGGACACACTTGCACTTTGGCCCACACATTCTGCCATTCCATTCAGCATCACTGAACATGCCTGAAGTACTCGACCTCAGACTCGGGACGACGGTATGTTATAAAGCACAGTGTTTTACTGAACATACAAAGTTTTCCATTCCTTTAGAAACATGACAGTTAAAATATGGGAAAGAGACTTTTTCTTTCCCTATCATCAGCCATCAATATAAAAGTATCAAATTCATGTCATGAGTTAAAATGTATAGTTTTGAAAACTGCTATTTGAGTTGCAGTTTTAGTCGCTTTTTTTTTTTAAACAATCCATTTTGATCATATTCTCCCCTCCCTGAAGTCCTCCTAGATTACCCCCTTATCCCCCTGC